>NC_133663.1:78421070-78584998 GCF_037893015.1 Macrotis lagotis | reverse complement strand
AAAAAATAGGGGTATTTTTAAACAGCAGGGAAAGTTTGATAAATGGGGAATATGTGAATATGCGAGAGACAGACAGAGGAAAAGATAATAGAGGGAGTAATGTACTGGAGAAGATGGGGAAGGAAAGGCATATGTTAAGCAATTTGCCTTGGGGAGAAGGGTGACCTTTTGAGAAGGGTGATATTTTGTGAAGGGGCAACTAGATGGTTCTGTGGATAGAGCTCTGACAGTCAGGAGGACAGGAGTTTGAATCCAGCCTCAGACATTTACTGGCTGTGTGACCTTGGGCAAGCCACTTAACCCTGTTTGCCTTTCATCCAGGATTATCTCCAGTCATCCTGATTCATATTTGGCCAGTGGATCCAGTTGGCTCTGGAGGAGAAAGTAAGGTTGGTGACTTAGTTCAGTCCCTTTCACTCAAATTCAATTCATGATATCACCTCTCTGATGTTGTGATCTTTGAGAATGAAGGACCTTTTGTGAAATGGGAGCAAATAAGGAGATGGCATGGGAACATGTTTGAAAAGAAAGGAGGAAGGGGAAGAGTAAGAGAGATAAGGGAGCTCTTGGTGATGTTTTCAATTTTTTCCAATGAAATATGAAATAATGTCTTAAGCTGAGAGACCAAGGGGAGGAGGTATCAGGAAAGGCTTGAGGATGGATAAAAACATCATGGCAGTTGCATAGAGTGATATAGTGAACTGATTAGGAAGGAATAAAAATATTGCCTTGCTTCCATGAGAGCCCACATGAAATTATATAACATAATTTTATAGTGAACCCAGTCAGTCAAATTTTGTGATTTTCTTCAGTTGAGTTTAGCAGTAAATGTAATCCAATTGGAGTTTTGCAAGGCATGAACTATGATAGATCAAAGAGAGAGGGAATTTGATTGTAGATGTCAGAGAGCAAGGAAGGAGAACGGGATAATGAATGTAGAAGAACTAATGGGTGGTGGAATTGGAGGGAAAGGGAAGAATAAAGAATGGTATTAGTGGTTTTAAAGAAGAGTAAAGGTAGAATGATAAAAGATTTTGATAAGAGAGAAAAATTTCAATTTTTATTAACTTGGATGCAAAATACCTATTAGTAAACAGAAGATCAAGATTATGAACATCTGTATATATAGTTGAAGTAAAGTAGAGGAATAAGTTGTGGGAAGTGAGTAGCTTTAGGTACTGGGGAACATTTAAGAGTCTCTCTCTCTCTCTCTCTCTCTCTCTCTCTCTCTCTCTCTCTCTCTCTCCCCTAGAATGAATGCAGAACTTAGGGTGGAGAGAAGGATTGGATGTTCATTGGATGTCCATATACAGCAGGTACAAGAATCTTGATTAGTTGAGACGTTTGAATAGATTAAACTATGAGGGGAAGTAGAAAAAAGTCTGTAAGTGCTAATAGGAAGCAAAGAATATTATAATTCACCCCTTCCCTCCCTTGAACAATGAATATTTGATTCTGAAATGTGAGCATACTTGCAACCAGTACTGGAAAGGCTAGTCAAAAATATTGTGTCATTAGGAAGAAGTTAGATTTTAGTGAATGCTAGAAGATGGAAGGAGTGTGAAAAGAAAAGGTTTAAGATGAAAGCAAAATAAGTTGGCTTTTTAAGCAACGGGAATTCTTGGAAATGCAGTGAAATATTTTGATTTTGAGGATGACAGAAATAAGAGAGCAGGCAGTAGGAGATGGGCAGTGGGGCTTATACATTGACAACAAGATATTTGGAATAGCTGGAATGAGAAGAGCACTTAGGAGTGAGAATATAATTTGGGGTGGCTAGGTGGTACAGTGGATAGAGCGCCGGCCCTGGAGTCAGGAGGACCTGAGTTCAAATCCGACCTCAGACACTTAATAATTACCTAGCTGTGTGGCCTTGGGCAAGCCACTTAACCCCATTTACCTTGCAAAAATCTAAAAAAAAAGAATATAATAGCCACTGAAGAATCTGTACAGGTTAAGTAACCTGTTGAGAGGTGGGCTGAGGGAATCAACTGATTAGAGCTTTTAATATTCTGCTGTATTCTCTGATACTCAGGAGGTCTGACTTACATTAGGCAGGAACAGGCGAGGATGTGGCTTGTCAGGAGACTGGAAGTAACAATATGAAGTGGAACTGGTGAAGGACGGCAAGGAGAAAGAGGGCTGATATTTGGAGCATTCTAGATGGTCTGAGTCAAAGACAGAAGTGAGTGGTTGTATCCTCATTGACTCATGAGGAAAAAATAGAGGCCAGGAAATAAATGTTCTATATTCAGAATTGAAGGAGGATGTTGGGAAGGCCTTAGGGTAAAGACAGAATCTGGGGATAAGTGGGAGGACCTAGAGCTTTGACTAAGAAAAGGGCTGTGGTTAGGCAATGTCATATCCTCCTTCATTAGTAGTGGCTCTCATTGGTGAAGGAAAGTTGAGCAGGAGATGATTTCTAGATGATGATGGTGTATAGATTGTGGTGAGGATGGTTTAGTTGTACCTTCTGCAGATGGAACCAGGAGAGCCATGCTGGGAGGATGCCTCTAATCCAGTAGTTCTTAACTTGGGGACTATTAATTTATATTTGGGAGAGTTAGGGTTTCTCCCCTTATGAGTGGCAGGGTGTAATGTCAGTGGCTCCCACAAGCTTGGAATTTTGCTTTGGAATTCTAGTTACATATAAATGAAAGCATTATAATTTATATTAAAAAAGAATGGAGAAACTGAGTCACATAGGGGCAAATGACTTCCTTAAACACAGCATACACACTACAGTATGTAACACACATATGTAACATACAGTATGTAACACAAAGATGCTACCATAACTATTCTTTAAAAATCACTTAAATAGTATATGTTTTCCTTGAATTTTTATCCTTGTGAATAGCCTGGCAAAAATGAGATTGAATTCTTATTGAAATGAGCAAATAATTTTGCTCCTCTGTTCTTTTGGTCAATGTTAAAAACTATGACCTATAAAATTTCAACCCAAATTTCCTTTTTTTGGGGGGGGAAGCAAATCTATTCAAATTATCCTCCTTTTTTGAGACATACAAGATTTTGTTATAAATTTACTTGGAGGAAATAAGGGGCAATACATTTAGTTTTAAGAGAAAAGTTTTTTGATGGTTTTATTAGAAATTGCCACTAGGTGGCGGAGATTATTCTTAGGAAAGAGAAAATTCTGGTTATCTGGAATTTTTGTTTTCTTTGTGTGATAGAATATAGACATATAGCTAAGGAAGCTTTGTGGGAATATGGCACTTGAGTGTTTTTGTGAGCTCGAGGCCCTTTATTTGACAAGTTGATGGAGAGAGAATCATTAAATAGCACTCTTGTCTGAACAAAGAGAAAAAATGAACCATGGAATAAATATTGTTGCACATTTCTCTCCCCTCTTCCCCATCCCTTTCTCTCTCTCTCTCTCTCTCTCTCTCTCTCTCTCTCTCTCTCTCTCTCTCTCTCTCTCTCTCTCTCACACACACACACACACACACACACTCACAAAACCTTTCCTCCCTTTCTTTCTCCCTCCTCTAATTATAAACTGGATGTAATGATAAATCATAGGTCATTTTATTTTTCTAAACTCGTGTGACTTGGGAAGATTTCAGGAATCCAAAAAGATGTTATTGTCTCCTCTCCCTCTGCATTTAAGAGGTAAACATGAACAATATAAATGGGAGTGAACTAATTCTCATGTAAAGAATTATGTTGTGTACTTCTTACGTGTTATATCATATCATATCATGTTATGTCTTTATATATCATCTTGTGATATATTTGCATTTACTGGTTTACTTTCTATACTCTTTTGTGGTGGGGGAATGGAATGATAATTCTTTTCTGCTCAAGGAATAATTTTAGTGAGGGCAAAGCAATTGATGAATATTTTGAACAGAGATTTTGAAAGTAATAATGTTGTTCCTTCACTCATTGGATGTTCTCAAAGCATAGTTCTTTCCTCAGTGTATAAGCTATTTCCTTCTTCTTGGCTGTCAAAATGAAAAGATGCATTATGGAGATTTTTTTTAAACCACGGTTGTATTCCTCTCTGGCCGAGCTCCAGCCCAGCTGCCTGTCGTTCAGGGAGAAGCTGTGTTCTTGGTGCCTGCCTATACCCCCATGTTTTCTTCTATGTTGAATGACACATTGATGGGTCACTGCCTGGCACAGCAGAGCAGAGCTTGTTGTGTGTCCACGCGTGAAGACAGCTTGTTTACCATTCTCTGGGAGCCATCTGGCAGCAGCAGGTTCTAATCTTCACTTTTTTTGGGGAGGGGGAGATGTCTTTATCATGATTTTTGACGGATTAATCATTGAAGCATGTGTTGAGTAAAGGGTGGGTTCCAGAACTCAATGACCTTTGAGAAGATCCCATCCTATGAATTCAGTTGTATTTTACTTGGCATCTGATATTCTACCACCTGTTGATACACCAAGCCTGACTTTACTCCATTCTTGATATCATAAATTAAGGTTAAGATTTTGTATTAATTTGAAAATCAGGGGGAAACACTCTCTGCCTATTCACCTGCCCCATAGTGCCGAGCATCTCTGTGTCCCTAGGACCTCACAGACCTAAAAGAAGGAGGTTTAGAGTCAGCTTGGTGCAGTGGAAAGGTCCCTAGATTTAGAATTAGAGGACCTAATTAATAATATTATGTGTGAGATTGGGATTTAAATTATTGGATCATGACAAAAGATATAGGAATGTTAGACTTCTGACCACCCATAGATTACACATTATAAAGCCATGTATAAATAAATGTGTGAATACTCTTGTTCTTTTGCAAGACCAATCCAAAGGATTATATGAAAATGAAAAGGAAGCATAAGAGAAACAATTTAAATATATCTACATCAAGGTAGATACTGTAGAGAGTTGCTACTGTATAGGAAGAAGAGACACCCAGAAATTCACTGGGAACAAAATACAAGAAAAACCCTACTAATAAAGCCTTCGACTAAATAAACAAAGTCATAAAGCTTAAATAAGAAACAAAATAAATCAGAGATCCTAAAGCAAAGAGGAAAATTTGACTTGATGTCATTGAGAATTAATGGGATGAGAGGCTGTGTATGAATATGACTGTGATAATTAAATACAGTTCATTCTAAAGGATGAAAATAGATAAAGGAGGTTGGGATATGTAGCATTATATAAAAAGAAGAAACATCCATGTTTTGAAATGCAGGGACTAGAGGGCAAAAATATGGTGGAAACTATTTTGCAAAGATCAGAGGAGATGGGTACAGAGCCACACTTCAACTGGATTTTACTATAGACATGTGATATCAGACTCAGAGAGAAACAGTGCCAAATGTGTGTGTGTGTGTGTGTGTGTGTGTGTGTGTGTGTGTATATATATATATATATACACAAGCCATATATTGACTTTGAAAACCACCTATTAACATTATCCCTTTTTTCTATTATATTTTTATCTATTTCATCAAATATTTCTCTGTTACATTATTTTCCTAGTTCAGGTTATATTTGGAAGTATTATGGCCCAGGGACTTCATGTTTGACACCTCTGCTATAGACTACCTTTATGCAAAGAGGATATTAATATGTTATTTGGAAAAGAGCTTACTAAAGCTTGGCACTGAAGCATGGGAAATTTCAGTTAGCCAATTAGCTACTGGAGCTTGCCATCTGACTAAAGAAGAATAGTTAATAATTTCTTACTTTAATCTTATTCTGATTTTCACTAATGAGAAGGAACTGATTGCTGGGGTGAAAATGATAAGAACCTTGAGGGAAAGTGATGATTCCATTGTAGAATTTACAGTAGATAAGAGAATAGTCAGGTATCATCTAAAATGCAACCCAGCTTTTGGGGAAACAGATTTCTAAACCTTCAGGGAAAGACTAATTAGGACTATTAAATGATCTAGATTTCCATAGTGAAGATGAGAACTGTCTAGGAAGAAATACCACAAACTTAAAGAAATAATTTTGATGATGAAGAAAACAGGAAATATCTAAAAATCCTAATGAGAATGTATAAGGAACTCATCAATCAATATATATTTTAAAATGATACATATGGAAAATAGAAACAAAGGCAAGAAAGGGAGGATGATATAAGGTGTAGCATGATCCTGTAAGAATGATATCAGTGTGCAAAAAGTTCAGAATTCATATTCACAGAAAAGAAAGCATAGAATGCAAAGGAAAAGAGAGGAGGGAGGGAGGGAGAGAGAGAGAGAGAGAGAGAGAGAGAGAGAGAGAGAGAGAGAGAGAGAGAGAGAGAGAATGAGAGAGAATATTTTAAAACTATATAGTGTTGGAAAGAAGAGGATAAATTAAGGATTATTGCTTAGGATGGATGGACTGATCAAAAGGAAGATTTGTGAGAAGGCTGAGCTCTTTAACTCTTTTCATCTGGTAGGATAGAACTGATGACTGATAGGGAGTCAAAGCAAAAGATAAATGGGGATAAAGTAG
Organism: Macrotis lagotis; assembly: GCF_037893015.1. Taxonomy (NCBI): domain Eukaryota; kingdom Metazoa; phylum Chordata; class Mammalia; order Peramelemorphia; family Peramelidae; genus Macrotis; species Macrotis lagotis. The sequence continues at coordinate 78,578,568 of NC_133663.1, read as the reverse complement.
AAGGCACACAGTTGTTTTTGATAAGTTCATGTCAACAGGACCAGATGAATAACATGCCAGAATATGGATTAATGAATAATGAGAAAGAATTTTTAGGCATTTATTTTGTGCTTTGCATTGTGCTTATCAGTAGGGATGCACAACCAGCTCTCTAGGTTACATTCAAATAGGAAAAGACAATATTAAATGATATGATGGCCAAGAGGGGTGCTTTGGTTTGAAAAGTTACAAATATGATAAGTGGAACCTAAGGACAATTAATTGATTCTTATGCTTTTTATGGAAATGGTAGTGTTGATTTTATCTCTATTATTAAAGGCAGAGCTAGAAAGTGTGTGTTGTGGTTGTGGGGAGTGGAGTGGGGGGTAAGGTTTAGGGCTAGCTAGCATGGCAAAAATCTGGCCAGAATGCAGAATGGTAGGTAGAGCCATGCTAGATTTTGAGAACTCTCATCAATCAAGTGAGCATAGTCACAGGGTGGAATCTAAAGGACCTGGGCAGTATGTCTAGATATGGTTAATATTCACCAGTCAGTAGAACATGACCCAAGATAGTAACTACTCAGTTTGGAAGAGAAGAAACAGAGTGAAGTAACATGGCAGAAAGATGATCAGAGTGGAAGAATGAGGGTAAATGAGATTGCTATGCCACTGTCAATGATCTCTCAAAAATTATGGAAAATAGGAAAGGTACTTTAGTATTCAAATGGCAAATGTTATCCTGATTTTCAAAAAAGGGAAGAAGATGGAGTCATTTAAATATAAATCAGTTAATTTGCCCTATTTCTGAATTTTCAGAACATGTTAGTGGACATTTAGAAAATGGAACAAACAAAGATAACAAAAATTCATCATGGCTTCATCAAGAACATGTCATACTGTATTAGTTCTATCTTCTTTTTTGACAGGGTTACTACATTAGTGGGTAGGAGGAATATGCAAAAGTATACTAAGATTTTGGCAGAGCATTTGATAAAAATGTCTCATGCTAATATTGTGAAAAAGTTGGAGAGATGTTGAGTAGATGATACAGGTTGAATGATGACATTAAAGTAGTCATTAATGATTTGATGTCTACCTAGAAGGAGATCTGTAATGGAAAGTTTATCTGCTTGGTCCTGTGCTGTTTATGATTTTGTAATTCATTTACTTGGATAAAGACATAGATAACATGACCATCACATTTGCAGATGATATAATTCTGGAAAAGATTGTTAACACAGAGGATGATGATACAGAATAGAATATGATCAATAGAGATATATTAAATATTATGTAAAGCCAGAAGAAGAAAGGATCATTTCTGAATGGAGGCCTTATGAATAAGGTAGCATTTGTGCTTAACTTTGAAAAATGGGTAATATTTTAAAAAGTTGAAATATGAGACATAAGAGGAGGTTGTATCATGAGAAGGAAATAGATTGAGGAACCACATAGAAGTCTTAGGATATACTTATAAGAGATGACAAGCAATTGATTATGGGGGAGAATATCACATGTGGAGGAGTATTATCTGATGTAAGTCTAGAAAGATAGTAAGGTGTTAGCTTTACATTCAAATCCTTCCATAATCTAAGTAGTTTATATTATTTGGTAACTTATGTGTCAACATATATTTGTCAACACTTACATGTAAGTCATATGAAACCTATAATTGTATATGTATTTTTTGATGGCTACAAGACCTGTACTATCATTAATGTATAAAGCCTCTGGTGAGAAACTTCTTCAATCAATATCAATTAATTCTTTTCTGCCATTTAGATTTAGATTATTGCCTCAGCCACTGAATGGTAAAGAAAATCATCCAGGATCACACAGCTAACATATGTTAAAGTCAAGACTTGAACTTAGATCTGATTCCAACATCAGTTATCTACTCACTACACTATGCTGCTTCTTATGAAGCAAGATAGATGTGAAGCAACATAGATGTTGCAACAACTTTTTGCTGCCTTAAGCAACCTTTTAAGACAGCAAATTAATGGATAAGTTTTGGCTTTCAATAGTAGATGGATTTTTAACACCAGAAATTTTCCACATCAATGAAATCATAGGTTTGGACCAGAAAAAATGTACAATCTCAGCATTGTTTTTTTTTATCTGTCCTTTATATACCCTCTGTTTTTTTCTATGATTCTTTTCAAGGCTTTATCTAAACTTATGAAAGACTGAATGCCATATCATAGGTAAACTTCTTATCCAACTTAGTTAAGAACACTGTTTTAAGGGAAATGTAGGAGCAAACTGAACTTTTCCACTCAGTCCCGTAACTGAGCCTTTTCACTGCAATAATACTAAACTTAGAGGGTAAAGGTTTTGTAATCTTAAAGATTAATGTGTTTTATTGGTTCATAATCTGCAAACAGAGGCTTAACGTCTCCAAAAAGCAGAGTTAACACAAGGATATATAGGTCAGAAGTCCACTTGCTTCTCACAAAGGCTCATGAATGTAGATTACTCTAAGATGAAGAAACGTTTATACTCATTGGTGATAAGACAGGCAGACCAATAGTAGCACCATTCATAAATTTTGCCTGGTTCTGCCTCAATTCATAATTATTCTACCGATAGATATCTGAGTTACAATCATTAGCCTTGAACTTTTCAACCTTGGATCCTGAAAAATCAGTGTTGCTTTATTCAGCAGTGACTATATGAATGGGCTATAAACCAAGGACTTGCATGCAAAATAATTTTTTTTGGTCAAAGAGAAACACAGCTATTTTTTCCATTAATATGAATTTTTTCTTTTGTCTTTATATTTCCAAATTGCTTGTTGATTTGTTTCTTTGACCAATCAGAATATAAGATTTTTGAGATACCTATAGAAATTAATGTATGAACCTGTATAATATTTTCAGTTTTTTTTGTCCTTCATTTTCCAAGAAGACCGTGACATCAGGGAGGTGATGCCATGACAAGCACATGAATTGGATTTGAGTGAAGAGAGGACTGTGTGAAGTCACCAGCCTCACTTTCTCCTCCAAAGTCATCTGGGTCCAGTAGTCAGATATGAATCAGGGTGACTGGAGATGGCCCTGGATGCAAGGCAATCAGGTTTAAGTAACTTTCCCAAGGTCACAGAGCTAGTAAATGTCAGAGGCTGGATTCAAACTCCTAATTACAAAGTCAGTGCTCTATCCACCATGCCATCTAGCTGCCCTATAATGTATAATATAAAATCAAACTGAAAGACAACATGCTGTTTTAGAAAACTACTTTTGGGTTAGGAATGTTTGATTTCAAATCTTGCCCTTGACACATGCTGACCTTGGGACTCCAGGCATATCAATTAATTTCTCAGTATCCAGGCAAGTCTTTAAGATTATAGATTGCAGAAAAGTTACTGATCAACACTAAAAAGTGGAATTTCTTCACAGGGAGCTCCTGAACCTGATGAAATAACAGGTCTCTAGTGGAAAAAAATTAGCACCATATTATTGTATATTATGTAGATATTATCAGCATTATAACTTTGAGTGGGAGAAGTTTCTGGCTTCACTTTCTTTTACACTGACCAATTAGAAGGTGATACATTGGTTTTGCTTTCTGGACAACATAAGCTTGTCTTCTTATATTTGAAATGCATGAGATCAGTCCCAAGTTCATGACTTTAGAGTAAGGATTAGAGGGAGGTCAAAATTTGACATTATTGTGTTCATATCTCTTTACATTAGAATTGCTAGTAGGCATAAAATTGTTATTACATAGCATACCTGTCAGTTGCTATTGATGGAATGCCATGAAAAACTGATGGTTTTGGTGACTTCACTATTTGTATTGTCTGGAACTATATTTTGCAATACAAAAATATTAGATCTCGTGAAGTTGATAATGAGACTTCTTTCCTGAAACTTTTCTCTCTGATCACAGTCTTTTTTCCTATACCTCTCTCACTCTCTTACTTCTACTGAATCTGCTTTTTGCCCTCATTGAGGCTTGTATTCCATTTATCTTCCTCCTATCGTGGTCCTTCGGTTCCCTTTGGGTTTCGTTTGCTTCCTGAGCCAGCCTGAATTCCATCATCAGTTCATTCAAAGCTGTTGTTACCTCCTTAGGTTATCTTCCTCCCTTGACCTTTTCCCTCTAGTTGCCTTGTCATCACCTAACCCTAAGTAACTCCCACTATCTCTTCACTCTACTTTCAGACTGCAGGTGATTGCTAAAGAAAGTCACAAGACGGCTAATTGCATTAAGCCTGGGTTTATGCTGTGTGACTTGACCTTGCTGCTTCTCTCCATGTCTTTTTTTAATCTTTTATGAATCTCTATCTCATTTTTCATGGTGACTTTTCCAATCATTTTCTTTATTCTCAAATGCCTATCTTTATACCTCAATAATAGCAGTGAATGATTGTAGCATCTTTATGTACTGAGTTTGCGCTAGCCCAACTTTCTTAGGGTCAGACAGGTTACATCTACCCTTTAGAGTTCTAAGGTTGGAAGTCCCTTTTCTTTGCTGCCATTGGTTTTCTCTGCCCCTTTGTTAGAGGCTCTTAACTAGCAGCCAAATTCCCTTTAACCACTTAACATTAGTTAGCTTTTACAGAGGGATATTTATTTTACAAACATAGCAAGAATATACCAACATACCCTTCAGCATCATGGAGAGCACAATTCCCCTTTTGTCCTCTTGTCACCTTAATTTGGGGAGAAGAAGCTTAGGTTAAAAACTTAGCTCAGTTCCTACATAACATTGACCTGATTAAGGTCATAGTCAGTGTGGAATGGCTTCTCAATGAGTCTGTCTTAGCTGCCCCTGGTTAGCAACCCCCAAATCCCTCCTAGATGTTGTTCTTCCACCACAGGGCATTAATACTCTACTAGCAACCTAGGACACTATTCTATTTAAACTGTTCTCACGAAGGTCATCAATAACCATGAAGCACCAAGTCCTGTGACTTTTTTTTCACAGACTTTATTTTTTTGAATTCTATTTAGTATTTGATATCATATAATATTTGCTTCCATATATTAAGACCTTTAACATCTCATCTATACACTGCTCTATTTCTTTCTCTGACTCAACTTCCTTTTCACTTTCCTTTAATCTTAGGTATTTCTTAACTTTTGGTCCTTACTATTTTTTTCCTTTGGACATTTTTCATTTGTAATCTCATTCACCATCTTGATTTCTGCCACTTCTTTATGTGACTTGTTAACCAATTTGTATCTTTGGTCCCCTTGCTTCTTCTGAGCTGTTATACCTTAATCTCCATATGCCTTCCTCCTGTGAAATATGTTTTGAATGTCTTGTTGGGCAGTTCCAACATTGTGTAATGGAAAAAGTACTGACTTTAGAGCCAAGATACCCAGCTGTATCAAGTCCCAGGTCTACTATTTGCTAATTTAATGGATATATATGAGTCACTTACCCTTTATTAACCTCATGTGTCTTATTTTTAAAGTTGGAGTTAACAATGGCATTTACATTATCTATTTCAGTATTGTGAAAAAATTACTTTGGTAACCCTTATATGCTAAATGAATGTTAGTTATATTTTAGCATTATCTTCCTCAAACCAATCCTCTTTTTCTCCTTTTTTATTTCTGATAATGGAACCATAATTTCCCCAACTATCCCTTTCTAAAATGTTGGGGTCATCTTATTCTTCTTGCTTTCCATTCAGGAACCAATCAATTACCAAGTGTTCTCTATTATGCCTCTCCAATATCTCTTATATCAATCTTCTCCTTTCCATTTCCACCACCATTACCCTAGTTCAATTGCTTATTCTATTTAATTTAAATTATTGATCTAAGAGATGAACTGAATGACTATGTTCATGTGCACTTTAATACTTATATTATATATGTATATACACTATATATATATATATTTTTTCCTCTAGATTTTTATAGTTGTATTTTATTTTTAAGTTAACATATTTTCTTTCCTGCCTCCTATCTTTGCAAAAAAGGTGGAAGAGAAAAAGAATACACTTTAACAAATATATATAGTTAAGCAAAAATTTCATACCTTGGCCATGTTAAAAAAAAAAGCAGATCATTCTGCATAATTTGATCCACAGCTTCTTTGTCAGGAAATGGGTGGGATACTTCATGACTGATCCTCTGGAAACATGATTGATCATTTATTGTGATAAGATTTCTTACATTTTGTCTTATAGAGGTACCATGCCATACTCATTTTTATGTCTTTGAGTACCCAACATAGTGCCCCATATATAGCAAACACTTTATAAACATTTGTTTTATTGAAAAGTTCAATGACATTTTACATATTTCACTGCATATATTGCCTGAACTCACAGGCATACTGTTATGTGTGAATTTGGAAATAAACATAATACTACATGATAGTACATGACAAATGATATCTAAATAATGTAGCTCTGATAAGTAGGAGAGATAGTGTAGTATGAGTGGAAAGTGATCTAGTTTCTGAGTCAGAAAGACCTAGATCTGGGTTCAAATTATGCCTGTAACAAGTTCTCACTGCATAACCCTAAGTAAGTTACTTAATCTCTCAGTGACCCCAGACTTTAAGACTCTAAGTTGAAAAACAATTGCTAGTCTCTGGAGAGAGAGAGAGAGAGAGAGAGAGAGAGAGAGAGAGAGAGAGAGAGAGAGAGAGAGAGCGAGCACATGGAAGCATTAACATGGACCACTATCTAGAATGTAGTCACTTATCATTTCAGAATCTCTATTTCCTCATCTGTTTAATTAAAGACTTAGAATGGTGATCTCTAGGGTTCCTTATAGTTTTAAAATTAATCAATAAGAATTTATTAAGCACTTAGCTATATAAGGAGCTATGTTAGACACCATAGTTACAAAGGCAAAAACAAGAGTTACTGTCCTCCAGGGATTATCATTTTATTCACTTATATGATTTTTATCATTATTTGCTTGAATCACTCATTATTTGAGCAAAATAATGTCACTCAAAATAAACAATCTCAAAAACGTCCTGGCCTGTTTTGCTAAATATTTCTAGAAGCATCACTAAGAATTAGTTATAAACACTGGTCATTTTAAATCTTCACATTTTAAAAAATCAAGAGTACTGGTTGCATTTTCATGAATATTTGCTCTCAGCTTTAGTTGCTATAGTTGATACTTCCTCTGGAATCTTCTTTACCTTCTGCCATTTTAGTCATTAGCTAATCAATGATCAATTGCGACAATGAGAAGTTGGCAAATAATCTATAAAGTGGGTTTAAATGAAGTTTTGCTATATGAAAGATGGAAAATGGATAGATTGGGAAATTAATTAGTAAGAAGTTGTAGAAAATCCCAATAGGAGAATTCTTTGAAGTTCAAATAATGGAAAATGAATACTATAGTATGTTTAGAATTCATAGTATGATGGGCAGAAAACTTTAGTGCAATTTTTTTTTTTTGACAAGGCAATGAGAAGCGATTTGCCCAAGGTCATCACACAGTTAGGTAATTATCGAGTGTCTGAAGCTGATTTTGAATGCAGGTCCTCCAGACTCCAGGGCTGGTGCTCTATCCACTGCACTACCTAGCTGCCCCTTTTAGTGAAATTCTTAATCAGTTCTTGAGGTTGACCCCTTTTGTCCTGACATACAATCTTGCAGTGAAATGTTAACATAAGATTTCTCTTTTTCCATTGAACAGCAGTCTTCAGATAGACTAGCAGGAACTAAGGTCATTGGTACAGAAATAGATAAGTAATGTGGTGAACAACTCATAGATAGATAGATTATGGAATTATTCCACCATGGAAGGATTCCAAAGATAATTCACTGCACACCTGCGCAAACATAAAAAGAATAGATTACTGGTTTTGATAATCTTGGAGACATATCATTGCCACAGCCTAGTAATTAAGTCCTGTTAGAGAAGATGCTGTGTTGTCCAACAGGAACTGACCAATTAGGTTCCCAGTGGGGCAGTCCCAGGGAGATAGCAGGTCCTTGAAGAAAACCATGACATCACTAAGATGATGCAAGTGATTATGATTATTGCAAGTGAATTGTATTTAAGTGAGAGAGAACTGTGCACCAATCTCACTCTCTCCTTGGGAGTCATCTGAATTCAGTGGTAAGATATAGATCAGGATGACTGGCAATGGCCCCATATGCAGTGGGGTAGTAGACTCAGTAGGACCACCTGAGTACCACTACTATAGTTAACCCTCAAATCCCTTGCTCTCTTGGGTTGGGCAATTAACGTTATCCATTTTTAGGGATTGGGAAGAAAGGAATGTAGTCAAGAAAAAGGGAAAAGAGACCAAAAACTCCAACCAAAACCAGGGAGAGAGGAATAAGAAGTAGAAAATAATTCATGTTGAGCAGAAGAGTTCTGTTAATTACTTTTTTTAAAAAAAGGTTTTATAGTGCCTTCAGGTTCTTTGATTATCCCATGTGTGTTCCCTATAATATAAATTAATTTTAAAATTCTATTTAAATTGTCGGAGGCAGAATGGCATTGTGGAGTCTTCTGAATAAATTCTAAAATTATAGATTTCACAGTAATTCTAATATATATATTACATAGAAAGCTCCTGACTGGAAACTTCTGACACCAATAACATCATTGTTCTGATATAACAAATAAGACAAAAGAAAACAATGAACTCAACAACAGTAACCATTAAATCTTTTATTGTGAGCAGTGATTCACCTTAATATTTAGTAAATAGGGTCAGCAAACATTGGGATCAAGTCCATTCTTTGACATATATTGCTTGTGTAACTTCTCTGCAAGTAGCTAAAGCTCTCAGTAGTCTAGGACACCTACCTTAAGCTAATTTGCAGAACAGTTGAGGGTGTGAAGTCTGTGTTGGTTGAGGGAGTTTCCTTACTAAATGATAAAGTGGACAGAGAACCAATCCTGGAGTCAAGGGATCCCAAAATAAGAAAAAAAATTCTTCTTATATCTGACACTTATTAGCTGTGTGACCTTGGGGCAAGTCACTAAATCCTGATTGCCTCACATGCAGGGCCATCTCCAGTTATCCTAATCCATATCTGGCAATATTTGGACTTAGATGACTCAAGAGGAGAAAGTGAGGCTTGACTTAGTTTAGCACCCCCTCAAATCCAATTTACTTGCATGTCATGATATCAACTCCCTGATGTCATGTCTTCTTTGAGAATGAAGAACAAACAACAATGCACTTATAAAATCACAAGTCAGAAAAAAATGTTAGCAGGACTTTTCTTAGGATGTTATAAAAAAAGTTATTATTCTTAAATTTGTACTGATCAATAGTTTTTCCTACTTAGCAAAAAGTTTACTGTTTACATTTTATAATAATCATGAATCATAAAATGAAGAAATTCCATAGAAAAGATAAAAAAGATATATAGTTTCCATTTGTATTTTTAAAATCACTAAGAAAAGATATCTTGTCAGTATTAGCACATGCCCTTGGAGAAGATTTGCCTTCATATACTTTACAGTACCTCTGTATTGGTCAACAGTAAACCAAAGTCTTTCTTGTTTTGGTGAGTGAAAAGACTTTTTCATTCTTAGCTTCTTTACCTTCTGCCTCTGTATTGGTCAACAGTAAATCAGTCTCTCTTGATTTGGTTAGTGAAAAGACTACAAACAAGGCATTTCTTTCATTGAGACATTAAATGCCTTCTATCGATCTAACTTCTATTCTAACCCTCCTTGAAATTGATTGTCTTTTATTCAAGGAAGGATGATTAGCTTTTCAATTCAAGAGAGAAAGAAGACTGAAGTAAAGCAGAACATTTATCTTATAGGACAAAATTGTATTTTTTATAACACAAGTGGAATCTCACTGCTATATGCTCCCACAAAGTTAAGTAATATTATGTTTCTTATTGTTGAGGGAATAGCCCTAAGACTGCAGTAATACAGTGTTGTCTCATTTTCCCAGCTTTATTAGGGAATAAGGTGTTGTATATTAGGGAACTTTTCAACTAACTGAAGCCCTTATGAGTTAAGCCTTGCTTTAAATTTTAACTTTTTCAATGGAAATCTTACTAAACTGTATCGCACACCTCCTATCTCAATAAACAAAGTACCCAAAACATAATTTAAACTTTTCTGGATGACTCAGGGTTATTATGAAGAATAATAAATACTATGTTTTTCTAAAATAGTTATTCTGTAATACACTTAGTGTGCTCAGGGGTTGTTGAGATTGTCGGGGTTTGCTCCTAATCTAAATGCTTACACTCTCATGTGATTTTCTAATCAGTCTTAGATCTGTCTTCTTTCCCACTGTTAGGAGTCCCTTTGACGGTTTTTAGCAACATTCTTCCATGTCCCAATGAAGCCAGGAGAATGAACTTTAAGGGATGGGGGTTAAGGATCTATGTGGGTTCATTATGGGTAAAGAAATCACCAGATTATGTGACTCAGGAGGGTTAGAAAAGGCATAGACTTTAATTCTCAAATTGCTGCAAAAGTTCAGAAGTTACTACAAAAATTTTACGAATTATTTTTTCATTAATATTAGGGACAAAAAGGTTTACTTAAGTATTGCTGTGAGCAAAAGATTAAGAGAGACTAAAGGACAGGAAATCATTGATTCCCAAACAGCCTAAATGACCAAAAATATCCAAATCCACCATGAAAAGTTGAGCACTAAGGAAGCAAGCAGAGGAGAAGAGCATAAGGGATTGAGAGGTTATTTGGGGATGATGTTCCCTAAGAAAAGTCAGCAGGGGATAAATAGTAGTGGAGAGCAAAGGGGTAGGGGGATCATGTTCCCCTAGAGTGGGCTAACTTCAAAGGAAGAAGAACTGATCATACTATATACATATACATGCACACACACATAAACACAAATGTTCTTTTCAGTGTTCATTATATTCAGAATTAAAAATATGAAATTTAAAAAAATACTCTAGAGAACTTTAACACAATGAATATATTTACAATGAGTAACTTCTTTGGCAGTCATGTAGAGTCTAGTTCCATAGTTTTGCTCTAGGCCACATGCCCAGATTTTGCTTAAAGGTGTTGTCCTTTCGTAGTTCCTTAATGAGAGGCTCCTCCTGCAGTTTTGGACAATTTTCAACAGGTGACATTGGCATTCCTTCCTCGTTCTATACTTCAATGTAATTTCTAGCAAGTTGCATTGATATCACTCCTTTTGGTCACTTTGGAAAGTGGTTGCTCTCCAAGTGTCATTAGACGTTTGACTTAACCACCCGACCCCCAATTCTGTAATGGACACTCTATTATTACTGCAGAGAGACAGAGAGAAACAACGACAGACAGAGGGACAGAAAAAGAAGTTCAGAAGTTTTCAAGGAAGGAGACATGGTTTTCCCTTCTTCACAACTCTGTAGCTGTGCCAGAGGAAGAATCTTTGCTAGGCATTTTACTGCTGGTGCTTTGGGTCCTAGTGTCTGGTCTTTCAGAAGTTTGTCCAAGGAATAGGAACACTGACAATAGGCCTGGCTGGGTAACTCCTCACTTACAGAGACATCTCAGCCTTCATCTCCTTGTTATCAGCATCTTAAACTATTTATCATATTGGGAATAATGATGATAGATAATCATTTATGTAGTGCTTTCAGAAATATAAAATTTTTATTTCTGAAACCTGGTAAGATGTCTTGGGCTTTACAGATCTCAAATCACTCCGGCACTCATTGATTGGCCAATAGTAGGTCCCAGGTCAATTCTCACTTACTCTTCATTTGGGTCCTGATTGGCTCAGAGTGAATATAAATAGAAATTGTTTTTCTTTTGACCAGAAATGCTGAGGGTCTTCCCTTTTCAGATGGAAAATTTTTTTTTCCTTTTGGACTTGGTTAAAGAGGCCATTCTTTTCCACAGTTCTTTCTTAACTATCCTTAATCATTGAATGAGAGAAAGATCCTAGTTTAAATAGGCCAAGGTCTCTCACTGTGTCTAGGATCATCAACAGAGGATTGAGGTTGATGACTTTGCACAGTCATTCCTCATTTAAATCCAATTCACTTGTATGTCATGGCATCATATTGCTGATTTCTTGGTTCTCTTCAAAAAACAATAACTATTTAATAATGAACCCTTAAATTTATTTTCATTTTTCCTATAGTTGAGTCTCCTTGGGTATAATAGGGGGTAGTTATTTAAATTACCTAGACTCCTACTAGCCACATTTCTGGAAGAATAGCTGTAGGGAGTCAGAGGAAAGCTATGTAGACCCTCTCATAAAAAGAGGGAGAAATTTTTTTTATCATAATAAATATTCAAAGTCTATGTGAACATGATATCAGACTTCTCCTAAGGAATAAGGTTCATGGGCTGTGTGTCAACTCTTTCCCTCCCTGCTTAAAGTCCTGTTCAATTTTCCATATTCACAGCTATGGACCAGTTAGTTGAAGTTCTCAGCATTTTGTTTGAGAATCAAAATGGGCCAGCCAGTCTTTTTGACTTGCTCTTGACTCTTCTTTTGTCTCTGTCTTTCTTTACCTACCATTTTCTTATGTGTTATAACTTCTCTTAATACATTTTTGTTTTATTTCCACCATTATAAAAAGAATAATCAAGATGGTATTTTAATAATTTTTTTGTAAATTTCATCCTGACACCTTGAAAAATATTCACATGTAACTGCTTCATTCAATTTATGCTTATTTATTGGATGAAATTAAGAAAAGAGAATATGACCAATTGGAAATAATAGAAAATATCTCCTAATTATATTCTAAAATTCCCATTTTTAATAAAAATAATTCAAGAAAATATGAACCCATCTTTGTAACTTTATTATATCTTCCTGAAATTCCAACATCTAGTTTAGTTAGAATTCAAATCTGTAAAATGGAAATAAGGCATTTCTTCTCTTTTCCATTTAGCCATGATTATTCCTCAGTTCTTGCTGGCTGACTTTGTCAATGCCAAGCAGGGGGTGCTATTCACTCAGCTATGACAGAGTTTCCTTGGCTGGATGGTTGAAGTTATTTTGCTCAAAAAAGCCTAACAGATTTTGTTGGATATCAGCTGTTCCTTCTTGAGTCTATCAGACTTCATCCGATTTTCTTTGTTGCCAGTGCAAACACCAGAAGGAGATGGCATGTTATCCTGTTAGTCAAAGCAATGAATTAGAAGGGAATACCAGATTCTACATTTTCTGGTGATAAACCAATGTAGCACAGATTCTCCATCCCCATGAAAAGTTAAATAGAGGGGGAGATATAACTCTCATCCTGGAAAAGAGTAAGGCAGCATTAATAAAGAGAAATTAACCCCCCCAGTGGAAAAGACCAGATAGCATTTCATCTATGATGAAATCTATGTGTGAATAACTTAGGTTTTTACTTGCTTAGATCTTGGATTCTCAGAACATTGGTGTCTTGAAATGTAGAGCTTTCATGCCTCCCCTCCCCTCCCTCCAGGCAATAGTTCTTATATAGGACTTTGTGTCCTTCTCTTTGTGTTGGGCTAGGGCAGAAAGACCCTCTCTACAAGTGTGCTCTTACACAGGGTCCAGTGCATTTCTGAAGAGGATGGTGGTATTGCATGAATGTGCCTCAGGACACTGGATACAATGGCTGTACCCTCAGCGAATACTTTCCAAAGTAGGTCTGGGACAGAGAACAGAGTTTTCCTGGTCTTATGTCCAGTGGATTTTGTCCTTTGCTCTTGTTGGGGATAACACTGTACAAACAGACTGTGTGTGAAGTAGAAACTACCTTATGATAGTCAGAATTGTGAATAGAAATTCCCTGTTTTCTTTAACAAGCCATTTCCCTTTTTGTATGCTTTTCTTCCATTTGGTGCCCCAATCTCATCCTTTTTCAGAGGTCCTTTAAGCTGCCTTTCTGGGCAGCTCCTATTCTCTGGAGAGTTCTTGAATTTTCTTTTTGATCACCTGAGGAGGGTGATAAAGTAAATCCCTAACCAGCTCAAAGTGTCATTGTCAGTTGTTGTGAAGGAAGCTCAAAAGAAAAATCAGCCCACATTCATGTATTGGCAATTGGAATTGGTACGTGGAGCAAAGGGACTAATAATACATGGGAAGGAACTGACTGCCAGGAAGTGAGTCTTTCAGGACTCTGGAGACCTTAGTAGATAAAGAAATCACATTTAAGCAAGTATTAGTGAGTCAACCATTTAAATCACTCTGAGTCACCACATTTTAACTTCTATTGTAGACACATGTATTATTATTATGATTTTCATTTTTTGCAAGGCAATGGGATTAAGTGACCTGCCTAAGGTCACATAACTATATAAGAATTAAGTGTCTGAGATTGGATTTGAACTCAGGTCCTCCTGACTCCAGAACTGGTACATTATCCACCCAGCTTGTCCCTAGATAAATATATTATTAACAACCCTAAGTCACTGTTGTGCCCCAGAAGTCATTGATTAGAATTCATTTTCCTTTTGCCTACTTTTTTCATTAAAACTTCATTGTGTTGTGGCCTCTTCTCTTATGGACTTTTTAGGAAGCTAGAAAAGGCACGTGTTCACCTGATTCACTCATGGACCAGGCATAGTCAATATTGAACTGGAATTTGGGTAGCTAGGTTGGTGCAGTGGATGGAGCCCTGGCCCTGGAGTCAGGAGGACCTGAGTTCAAATCTGGCTTCAAACACTTAATATTTGCCTAGGTGTGTGACCTTGGGCAAGTCACTTAACCCCATTGCCTTAAAAAATTTAGAAACAATGTTGAAGTGGAATTTGAGTGAAACCAAAGAGTCACACAGAAATAAAAAAAAATGTTTTCCATCTAGGATATTGCTTCTTTCATATCTGAGCATTTTATTTTTTAGAAAGGGGAAGAAAATGACATTTATGTGTGGGACTAAGATAATATAATGGGAAAAAATGGACAAGGTTTTTTTTACTCATTTCTCACCATCATAGACCTGGCTATCATATCTAGGCATGAGACCAAAGAAAATGACTCTCTTAGCCCTTCTTTTTGTCTGGGTATTATACAAATTGAAAAGATATGCCTGGGAATGTCTATTTACAAACAGAGGAACTAAGACCATTAATTCTAATTATACCTTCTCTAGGAAATCTCAGTAGTTTTCACAAATCTCCATTCAATTCTTCTGGGTTCTATAGGTATTCTCATTCCTGTTAATAGATAAAAAAATCCTTAAGCAAATATATTTTGAAGAATATTTATGATCAAGTTTTGTAATTGCTGTTGAGTTAATTGTGTCTGACTCCTTCATGACCCCTTTTGAGTTTTTGGGTTTTTTTTTTTTGGTAAAGAGATGTTTTGCTGTTTCCTTCTTTAGCTCGTTTTACAGAAGAGAGAACTGAAGTAAATAGATTAAGTGACTTATCCAGGGTCACATAGCTAGTCAGTGAATGAGATGGGGTTTAAATTCATGAAGATGAGTCTTTCTGATTCTAAGCTTAGTGGCTTATCCATGGGACTCCTGGCCCTCAAATATTTAGCTACCAAAAACTTTACTTTTTAAAGTCCAAAGCTAAAATAACCCTCCCCTCCCCCCCCCAAATTTCCTGCTGACTGCCCCATCTCCCTGTCTGTTGTTTCTCCTACCTCCAGTTTTATCTTTTCTGGTTTCTGAAGAGAGCCACTTTAAAGTTGGGACCTGAAAGAGTACTGACAGCATTTCCATTCTTTTAATAGGCAGAAGCAACTGAGTTTAGCTCTTTCTTTCTTTCTTTCTTTCTTTCTTTCTTTCTTTCTTTCTTTCTTCCTTCTTCCTTCTTCTTTCTTCTTCTACTTTCTTCTTCTTTTCTTCTTAATTTTGTGGAAACTCAGTTTTACTGACACTGGATCTTTCTATAGGAAGAGCAAGTACTTAAAATAGCAAGCTGTCTTGGTATTCTTCCTTTCCTGGGGCACTTCAGGTGAATTCCTTGGACCATCACCATTTAGAATTGCTACATATTTTAGCAGCTTCTTGCTCAGGAGTGAGCTTGAAGTTTCCTGAAGGGTATTTTAGTCTTCCCCTGAGAGGTTTTGGGGTGTTTCCCTGAATGGGATCTTATATTTCTGTCCATCCTCCCCAACATTATTCTTAGACAAAAGAATATCATATCCAACATGTCTTTTGTGGAATATAATTCAAGTATTGAAATTATTGGTGATAGCTTGGGCGCATCCAGTCTATATTTCACAGTATTGTATCAGTCCATAATACAGGTTAGGTTGGGAAATTCTGCCCTGGATGGTTTACAATTAAAAAAAAGTCTCATGTTGTAATATTTTACAGTAAAGGTTATATGGGGAAAATTGCCTATGTTATTATTTCACTGTACCTTTGCTCTCTATAGCCAAATGGTTTGTCAGGTAAATTCTTAGATAGTTACTCTTTCTGTGAAACCTTAATGACTTTTAAATATAGTGGAATAGTCACCATTATCTATTGGTTCACTGTTTTATTCAGAATGTCTATAGCTTTCGGTACTTAGGTCTAACATACAAGTGACACAAAAACTGAAGATATTTAGAGGATACCATTTTCAGGACAGGTTATATATCACTAATATCAAATGACTGTTTCCCATGCAGTCCATCAGCTGGTGTTTATTGAGTGGTTGTTGTGTGTCCCATTTCCTCTCAAACCTTGATCATCAATCATTCTCTCTGACAGAGGTCGAAGATTCTGGGAGGAAAGGAATAGCTGTCTAGTCAAGTCTATGAGGACACAGAGCTGCCAGCTATTCCCCAGGCCTATTTTACCAGGTTAGGAAGTAGCCTCACAGGGCTAGTGTCCTGTGGTGAAAGAAGAAATTCCAGATGGAAAGTAGGCATCATGGTCAAAGAGTTTGAATGGTTGAGAGAACATTTGTGCATTTGTGTTTAGTTCTTCAGAATTCATGATCCATGATTTATGTGAAGAGGGAGGGAGGGAGGGAGGGAGGGAGAGAGAGAGAGAGAGAGAGAGAGAGAGAGAGAGAGAGAGAGAAAGAGAGAGAGAGAGAAACTAAGAAGACATGGGCTCATTAAACATCTTCGGTGAACACTTTCCATTAATTCCTTTCTATCTTCCTACAAATAATAACTTTCTTTTCTGAAGTTTTTACATTCAAATGATAGTGATGAAGATGCCATTAGTACTATGTAGCTTACCACTTGTGAAAGGATATCGAAATGAGAAATGGAATGTTGTGCATGAGGAACAGATATATCAGCTATTTTGACTGAAAATGGAAAGTATAAGAAGGGAAGTAATGTGAAATGATTGGAAAGGCAGATGGTGTCAGATCATATGAAGAATTTTTTTTATTTCATCCTAAAAGATCATCAGGTACCATGGAAGATGTTTGAGTATGTGGAAGGGTCAGATTTTTATTTAGTCTTATTAGTTTGGCAGTTGTATAGAGGATAGATTGATGAGGGTCTGGGAGATTTTGTATATAAGGAGACCAATTAGGATGCTATTGTAATAAATCAGTGAGAAGTAAAGAGGACCTGAACTAAGTTGGTTGCTGTCTAAGTGAAGAGGAGACAGATGTGAGAATTACTTCAAATGTAGGATAGATAAGATCACTCAACACAATATGGGTGTATGTATGGGGCAGGGCAGGAGTTTGTGACGAAAAATGGAATTGAGGAGGATTCCAAAGTTTTTACCTGGAACAATAATGGAAGGAAGTCTGGCAAAAATATGAAGTTATGAAGAAGGTTGGTTTTCCAATTTGATTCTGTTGAGTTTGAGTTGCCTAAGGGGCATCCAGATAGAGAAATTCAATGACTGTTGATATCTGATCACATTTTCAAAATCCTGAAATTTCTGAGTTATGATTAAATTTAAAGGCCCTAAGCTTTATACATACGCTTTTATTGGTCTTAAAATATTTCCCATTAAACTTGGAGGAAGACCATGAAAAATCAATATATACACATGCTCAAGAGACAATACAAGAATACCAACAATAACTTCCAAACAGATCATAGTGATCTATGATTCGTGTGATAATATATCACTAGAAGATCACCATTAAATGGATTTTCACAACAGTAAGCAATTTGACATCATTGAAAGTGCTGCATATTGGATATGAAGGCAGAATTAGCATGATGATGATCATATCTGTAACAGGACAGTAGAAAATTAAAGGGAACCTAATAGGAATACCACATTCAGGTATAGGCTGGTTGAAATTAACCTTTCAAATGTGATATTCTGTGAACCACTTAGAGGTTAGTTATCTACGTATCTTTGTATACCCTTATTTAAACTATAAGTTTCTTGTAAACAGAGATTACATGTTATTCATCATTATATATTCTATACCACCTAACAGTGCACGATGCATATTGTGGATATTCAAAAATATTTGTTAAACAAATGAAAGGACAACTGAATAAAATGTTAAGTAAATGAAAGAATGTTATTGCAGGAGAATACTGAAATCAAGAAGATTAGTTAAGAATTTGTACCAATAGTGACCCAAGGTAATAAAAGTCTAGACTTATTTCTTAAACCATACAACTTGGGTTGGAAAGGACTTCAGAGGTTCCTCATTTTACAAATGAGAAAGTTGAGACCCAGAGAGATTACCTGACTTGTCCATGGTCTCATACACAGGGTAGTGGCAGTGATAATGAAGAGAAAATTATAGACTGTTTACACAAGACATTTTGTAGGGAAAATTGATAAGACTTGGTGGTTGACTGGAAATGGGAAATGGAGAGGGATCAGAGATAACTAAATTTTCTAATCTGGTTGATGGAAAAAATAGTGGCACTCTAGATAGAAATATTGGGAGAAGGAACTGATTTTGGGATGAAGGACACAAATTTGACTTTGAATGTGTTTGATTTTGAGAAGACAGTGAACATCTAAGTGAAGGAATACTGAAGCAGCCCCTTGAGATTCAGGTTTATTTAGGAGGATAGGACCAGAGATATAATTTAAAATTCATTACCTCAAAGATGGTCATTTGAAACAATGTGAATATATAATTGTAGAACAGGAAATGAAGGCCTGATTTACATTCTTCTCTGGATCTAGTTCAGTTTAATTTAGTAAATATTTATAAAAATCATTTATTTTTTGGTTACTATGCTAGCAACTGTGAATATAAAGATAACATAATACCAAGTGTATGTGGAAATGAAACGATGAGGATACAGTGGGATGAGAATAGAGATCCATTATATTCTTTGGAAATTTGGAGGGAAAAAGATTAGAAAAGGATATATGAAAAAGTTATCAACTGAGTTTAGCTTAAAAGGAAAACAATCCTTTTGAAAGGTTAGTTTGAGGAGGGAGTAGGATTTCAGCCCTGGGGAATGGGCTTATCCAATGCATGGAAGCAGAAGATGGTGAGCAGAGTTTGGAGAATATCTGGGGGTAGAATTTGGATAAAACCTACAGGATAGGAAGGACAAGATTTGAAAAATACTCTTCCAGACTATATCTAGAGAATAACCTACCTATTTCAGTAAACTTCCATTTTCTATATCATTAACAGCCAAAGGGCCCATCTGTACCATCCTTTTTTTTCAGTTAGACTGATAACAGTTTAGTCACATTCTTTTGGTTGTCAAAATCACTGTTTTTGAAGATCTGCCTCATTTCTAGGATTGTCATCAGTTAAAAAATAGTAGACTCCCAAATTTAACTCATCACCATCACCCTTATAAAAGCAAAGGAGATGTGAAAATATAATTTCATGAAATATTTTATATTTCTCCATTAATATTTACAATAAATAAAGAAATGCATTTTCCTTTATAATGGTAACAGAAACTAGGTTAGAATTATAGAGAGAGATAGGTAAAATATGAATTTATTGGCTTCATTTTAACTGATTTTTTCTATCCTCATTTTACTGAATATTTATTGCTTTCTGTCAGTTCCGTTCTCTTGTATTTCAACTGTGAGATATGCCTATCATATAATTCTAGACATTTTTAGTCAAAAATATTTTAAAGACCTTGCCATTTCCTAAATCTTCTATTGCTGAAATCTCCAAGATTCCAATACTAGATTCCAGAGATTACAAAAACATACCTTCCTATAAGGTATGCATTTAAAAATGTCTTAGATAAAATTAAAAATTTTCCATGATTTAATAAAAGTTATCTATGAATCTGTCATAGATTTCTGAGTACATATACTCTTAAACTTTTAATTTATTTTGTTCCAAACTGGATGAACCTCATAAAAGATCATATGGAGTAAAACATAAATAGAAGATTACATGTAAAATTGAATTTTCTTTACATGCAACTTTTTAAAAGGCATATAATAATAAATTTTACAGTAGCTTTCTAAGCTGTCCACATTTTCTCTACTTCCTTTTGAATTTACTTCTATTTTCTTCTGCATATTAAAATGTTTCAAAGACCATCTTTTTTCTTATTTTGGCATCAGTATTGCTAGCCCATCTCTTTCCCTCTAAATCCGCTTACCCAAATTATAAATAAAAGGGAAAAAGCCTTTTTAAACTAATAAGTATAGTAAAAGCAAAAAAAAAGTCTATACAATGTTCATATTCTGAAATGTATGCCTCTTTCTGAACCTCAAGTATACCTTATCTCTCTCATGAGGTATCATGCTTCATGATAGTTCTTCTAGAGCTGCTGTTAATCATTGCTATCATCTTCATAGATCTTAAGTCTTTCAAAATGCTTTTTATTTATAATGTGATCTTCAAAATCAAGGTTAATATATTTTTTGTATCAAGGACCTCTTTGGTATTCTGCTTTCTTAGGAAAAAAATGTCTTTGAAAGCATAAAGTAAAATACATAGGATTACAGAGGAAACCAATTATCAAATTACAGAGGAAACCATTTATCAAAAGAAAAATAAATAAAAGTTTACAGACCTTAGGAAACAAATCCCTGGTCTATTTTTTTCTTCTTGTTTTCTTTACTTCACTCAATTTATGGAAAAATTTCTATTTTATCTAAAACTATTCCTTTATCTTTCTTTCTTTCTTTCTTTCTTTCTTTCTTTCTTTCTTTCTTTCTTTCTTTCTTCCTTCCTTCCTTCCTTCCTTCCTTTCTTTCTTTCTTTCTTTCTTTCTTTCTTTCTTTCTTTCTTTCTTTCTTTCTTTCTTTCTTTCTTTCTTTCTTTCTTTCTTTCTTTCTTTCTTTCTTTCTTTTTGTTTTGCAAAGCAATTTGCAAGGCAATTAATGACTTGCCCAGGGTCACACAGCTAAATAATTATTAAGTGTCTGATACTGGATTTGAGCTCAGGTTCTCCTGACTCCAGACTGGTTTTCTATCCATTGCACCATCTAACTCTCCCTTATGTTTCTTCTAGTGTAGTAAAAATCATATATCATAATTTGTTTAACTATTACTTAATAGATGAGCATGCCATTAGTTTCAAGTTTCTTTTTTTTTTAAATCCTTAAAATTCTTTCAAAATCTACCCTTTGAAGTTGAAGAGTGTTTTGTTATTGATTATACTATTCTTGGTATTTATACTTTTTCTTAACTTTACTTATCCTTTTCCTGATCTCTTTCTCTGTCGAGTTTGATGTATTTCTATGATAAACTCTGAGTCTGTGTGTGTGTGTGTGTGTGTGTGTGTGTGTGTGTGTGTCCCAATCCTTATTCCATGGGCATATAATTTTCTTCTGATACATCCCAATTATGAGCAATAGCAAATTATATCTCCTTTTTCCTCTTTTTTATATTAATATCTTTCCTCTGCCCTCCCTTTTTCCTTTCTTAAAAACTCCCATAAAATCCATCTCCAGGTCATTTGTTTTTCTTATTCAACTCCAATATCTTTTGAAAACATTAAAGATCTTGAAAGCTAGGGATAAAAAAAGAAAAGAAAAATCCCTGAAGCTAAGGACATGTCTTTCTATTGGCTGAAGAAATTATGGCATATAAATACAATTCATTATTGCACTGTAATAAATATAAAAGAGATGGTTTTAGAAAAACTAGGAAGTCTTACATAACTGATATAAAGTGAAGTGAGCAGAACAAGAAGAAAAAGGAAGCAAAAGGTTAGACTGTCAAAACAAATTATAATATAGTCCCCATTCAATTGCTCAAATAAATTCACCTTCAAGATTCTCTTGACTCTTGGGTTTGCATTTCATAGTTTCAATTCAGTTGTGGTGTTATCAGGAGTGCTTGAATGTTTCTTCTGTTTCATTAAAGGTACATTTCCCTCTTCTACCTCTCCAATGTTATTCACTAAACTTTACAGATTGTTATTCTTTATTGTAAGCTTAGAACTTTGACTTTTGAAATATTGATTTATAAGATGTATTCTTATATATAGTAAACACAATCCTGTCTTGTGTGATCCTGTGGTTTCTTTTCACTGGACTTTTTTTGAGGCATGAACTGTCATTTGCCTCTGTTGATCTTCCTAGTGCTTTAGACAGTGCAAAGGACATAGTAGACACTTAATAAATGGTTACTGAATGATTGATTGCAGTATTTTTTTATGTGTAAACTCTGGATTATAGCTATGATGTTCTTAGGACCTTTCCCCACTAGATTCTTTCTAGTATATTTTCTATTCTTTCTAGTCTATACTTTGCCCTCTGGTTCTAATAGATATTTACAGTTTTCATTTTTGACATTTTGAAATATAGTGTACATGAATTTTGTTATCATTTTTAGAAGGCCTAGTAACTATTACATTAATTCTCCTTAATTTCTTTTCTAATTCAGTTGTTTATCTTTTGATCAAGATATTCAATACTTTCTTCTATTAAAAAAATCTGATATTTCAAGTGGCATAGTGGATAGAGCACTTGTCCTGGACGCAGGAGGACCTGAGTTCACATGTGACCTCAGACACTTAATAATTACCTAGCTGTGTGACCCCATTGCCTTGTAAATACCAAAAACCAAAAACCAAAATCTGATATTTCTTGTAGTCTCATTGAGTCATTGATTTCACTTTGACTGATTCTAATTTTTAGGAGCCTGTTAGATGAGGCTTATAACTTGTTCTTCTAATTTATTTATTCTTCCACTTATTTTGTTTCTCATAACCCTTATTTCATAGTATCTCTGAATCTATAAAAATTCTTTATGGCAGTTGGTGTCTTCCTGAATTGATGTTTTTTGCCAGGTCCAGGCTCCACTCCCTGCTATCATTTGGTTGGGGTAATTTCTCACCAATCTTATTCAATCTTTGATCTCACTTGTATGAATTCTTCTACCATCAGTACAATTTTTCAATGACTTTTTAATTGGCACGATTATTTTCATGTTTTTCTGTAACCTCTTCATAGATGATCTTAGTTCCCTAGAGGAGTTCCTGGGTTTTGAGACCTCTTTTTGGTCTTTCCCTTTATTTTTCCCCTTCCTTTAATTTTTCCTCTTTAAGGTTTTCATTATCCTTCCATTCACTTTGGTTTGCAACCTAGACATGAGCCTCCCACATTCACTCTTCCTTAACCCCAGTTCCCAATCCCAATATTCAAACAGTTGTCAGATCTTGTCTATTCTAACCTCTTCAACATTTTCAATATCCACCTCAGTTCATTTCTTATCCTTTTAATTTTTAAATACACTTGATAAACTATCAAAGATTCTTTCCTGAACACTTTTCATTAGCCTGATAGAACAAAGTTTTCCCTTTAGAGATTAGATTTAGTAGGTAGCCAACAGTGGCAATGAAAAGCCCACGGTGTTGTTGATTAGGTGGAAATGATAACCTAGTTTGGCATTAGGAAAAATACTGACAGAAGCACAAATAAAAGCAAATTATAAAAAGGATTATGGCTGGAAATTCTTGAGTCATAAAGGATTAAAGCATGAGAAAAAAAGAGAGAAATTCTGTAAAATAGATAATTCTGGATATAATTTTTAGCAGAATTTTTTTGCCTGCAATTGAAGTTGCCAGTTAGCATTGTATAATGGTTCCCCAAGTGTCAAATGATTTAAGTGGTTATTTTAGAATTTCTATTTTGCCAGTGCTTATCATTCTATGCCTGCTGAAAAAACAAACAAAAAGAGTAATCAATTGAGAACATTTTAATGAGACAAACCAGTCAGTAGCTGTTGGTGACTTGCATCCAAGTATTTGTTCAAATTCAGGAAGGTTATACATAGGTTTCTGAAGGAGAGGGTGGTGGGGTGGTGGGGGGCTAATGACTGAGGAAAGCAAAAAAACATAGAGATTTTATGGTAACTTTTCAGCTATAGAAAAAGGTCACTTTTGGGGAGGGTTTAATCTAGAATGTACTTTGAACAGATGGCTTGCATAACTTGTTTTCAATCCCCAACCAAAAAGGATTTGGGAACAAAATGATAATTCAGCTATTACATTAGTTGGAACTTCTGATATGTTGTGGATGATCTGAATGTTAAGATATAGTCACAGATGCATATTAAACTGTGGTAGTCATGTTCTATCTTTACCTCAAGCATTGTGCCACTCTATAGAATATTGTATTTGCTTGCATTAGCAGGTGCAGTATAAATTTCCTCACTTTTCAAGTGAGGAAAGAAACATAGTTAAATCATCAATCTGAAATTACTTAGGTCAGAAGTATAAGGGGACCTCTTAGTGATTTCTTTTAGGATCTTTAAAAACAGGCTCAGAATTGACAAGTCATTTTCATTCCTATTTATCACCCAATTTTAAGGAATTCTTATCTAGTTAGATTTCAGATTAAAACTATGTCATAGTCATCATTTTCATCTTCTGAGTTTAAAAGTGTCAATATTCTACAAGTTACTGCTAGATAAAAATTATATATGGAAATCCTAATTAAATCTTTTCCTTTATATCATAATATGATTTCAGTGTTTTATCATTGGAAGGGATATAATCTGTCATATTGCCAGATTTAAGGAGAAAAAGTTGATTTGTCTATAACCTTGGCATTTGTCTAGAGAGACTGTGATAGTGGTCACCTAAAAAAGGAATAGATATTAAAATTAGATGGAGAGTCTTATGATACAGAAAATGAATGGTCTTTTATTTAGAAAACTCTGCTTTAATTAACTATGGGACAGTGCACTAATATTCTTGTTTTGAAACAAAGCTAAAATTTAAATTGATTCTTTGCTTCATCTCACTGTTCCTATCCAGGTTTATAGGAGTATAATAGTTGTCAAAGGGAGGGGTTGGTTAGGGATGACTTGTGAGGGAAACTGTAAAATAAGTATTCATTGCTTTATAAAATTGAAGATATTTAAGCTTTCCAGGAAAGAGAACAAAAACCCTTTAGGTTTTCAGGTCATTGGTAACTACCTTTTGGATTTTTATGCTTAGAATGCTTTTTTGGGGGGGAGGTGAAGTGGGAACAGGTAGGTGTTGGGGTAATAAAGTATTATGCAAGAACCAGTTGCTTCGAGTTACAAGATGGACTTTTAAAAATGTGGTTAATGTTCTGCCATTCAGAACACTTCAAAATAATCTCTAGAGTGGGTTTCCCTGTATGGAGCATATATTCTACCTTGTCTGCCCAGAATTTAAATCCTAGGGACAAGTGTGGGAATTTCTGTCTATAGGATGCAGTATTCAAACTGTCATTTAAGTCATTCTACACTCTTGATGTCTCACTGGTTGGCTCACTTGATGGCTCACTGGTATGTTGCCAAGTGTCTACCTATGATTTTAAGGCACTGCTTGGAGTAGTCTCAGTCAACATTGAGTTAAATTGGTCACCTTGGTGGGAGGGGAAGGAGCTAATTATGTTAGTAAGACAAATGCACAAGGAAAATGACCAGAGGGCAAGAAAATACCTATTTTTAATTTCTGAGGTTTCAGCCATATAATGATGGGGGACCACATAAGGACAGAAGAATAATAGGTCTTCTAGGAAGGGAAAGAATTCACACAGAAGGAATCTTGAGAATTCAGAGAAGGCTCTAATATATGAAACTGGTGCTTGGTATTTCTAAGTTTTGAATTTAGGTCATAAATTAAAAAAAAACTCATTTTGAATTGAGGATGAGTATTTAGCTCAACTGGATTTGAGATTTATGTGTGAGGCCCCTTTACAGTAATAAAATTAGATTAATTTCGAATTGATTTGATATATAGAAGGGTATGTCCTAAGAAGGACAATCATGGTCTTATTGTGATCTTTGGATGGAATTCTCACATTATTGACATCAACAATCTTTGGAATGTTGGCATACATAATTACAGCTGGGATCAATATCAGTCCAAATGCTAGAATGTACTCACTTTCACACAAAGCTCCTTTCAAAAAGGAGACCTTTTGCCCTCAACTGTTCATAAAATAGATAATAAGGTATAAACAGAGAGACCCCCTTCCTTTTTAATGTTCTTCAGCCCTGAGAGATCACCTTATAGAGTCTAGGTCATTATGAATAGCTCTTGAATATTTTTTTTTTGGATTGGATTTGTGATTTTATTGGTTTAGGGAGCATTTACATCATCAAACTCCTGCCAGTGAAAATCTCCAACTGCTCTGCAATTTATTCTTGCCGAGTTGCCTGGAACCCTGAGAGCTTGCTATTTGTCCAGAGTTTTTCTGCTTTCAAGGTCAACTCATTATTCACTACATCATATTGTCTAATTAGCCCACTTTTAAAGAAGAAGTCAGTATTATTATTCTCAGTTAGCTGAAGGACAGCTAGGTGATAGAATGGATATAAAGGCAGGAAGATCTGAATTTAAAACCTTCCTCAGACATTTACTAACTGTGTTACCTAGGCAAGTCACTTAGTTTGCTTCAACCTCAGTTTCCTCATCCATAAAATGAGGATAATAGAATTCAAAGGGATTTTGTGAAGATCAAAGAATATATGTCAAGTGCTTTGCAAATTTGAAAGTGTTATATAAATATTAACATAATTATTATTGTTGTTCACTTACTAATATCTATATATCTATATCTATATCTCTCTCTATATATATCTGTTGAGACTATTAAGAAGTTTCTCTTTTTTCCTCTAAAGGGAATACTTTTTGGGGGGAGGAGAAAAAAGGTTATTATCAATAGTGCCCATTTAACCAGATGGTGAAATGCTGAAATGAGTTAGTGACCTCAGTTGTCCTGTGTTGGCTGCACCTTGTATCAGTTCCAGCGTCATTTTAATGATACAGTCATGATAGACAAGTGGACTTAGCCCCTATGTTCTGCCACTGAGGTCATATAGTTTCTCTGAAGACGTGTACAAATTTTTAAAGTTTTAATGTTTTGCAATGTCCCAATGGCAAGCAGCATGCATGTAAAGAAGCTCTCCATGTGTACACACATGTTGTTTGGGCACATTGCCAGCCCTGGTGTGATTGATTAAAACAGACTTCCTTTTCAGTCATATTTCCAACCATGCTGGGAAAGGGAGGAAGGGCACCTTTGAAGGAGGTGGGGCTGGGCATAATTATATCATCCTTCTTCTGCTAAAAGAAAACTTATTTTAGAAAGATAAATGACTGCCTGCTCTGTAATGACTCTCAAAATCATCCTTAAAATACATTTGTATTTTTACTCTGAAGATTTCTGAAACTAGAAGACTGTCCATTAGTGGAACTTACTAACTTCCCCAGATATAGGAGTGGTTTCTTTTTCTTTTTCTTTTTTTTTTTTCTCTAAAATTGCTAAGGATCTTGGACCAGGGATAACCATTCTCACAACCAAGTCATCAAATAAAATAATATTTGTAAAATGGTTATCATAATTACTCATTCATCATAGATACTTATTAAATTCTTGTTCCCTTCACTCTTCTGCCCCCTTAAAGAGATCTCTTTGGACATAATTTACAAGTATTTATAATTGCTAGTAAAAACAATATTAATAATTCAGAATTCAGGTTTCACTTGAATTGTGAAAAATAATAATTTGGTAGTGTAGAAAAGGCTTTATTCATGGACTATGTGATAATATTGGGAAAAGTCTCTTATCCTTCCATTGAAATATAAAATTTATGGAATTCAGATCTATTTAAATTTACTCAAGGACACATCAGTGGCTTTTTAATCAAGGTAAAACAGATTGCTCAAATACTGATTGGCCACGACAGCAGAATTACAAACAGGACTCTAAGTTGTGAATTTGCTAAATGTTTTTTCCAGTAGTCATTATTTGGTATTCTGGTGATATATGAGAAAGTCCATACTTGGTAAAACCACTGCCTTTCCAATATTTCTGTTTTGGAGAATGATTCCAAGGGATGTTTCATGGGAAAGCAAATAAAACATGAGATATTTCCTAATTAAATCGAGGTCTTTCTAGAATCTGTCCTATAATCCCCAAGTCACAAAATAAAATTGGTATTGTTTCTTTCATAATCCTAACATGTGTATATGTATTAGGCCTATTCTGCCTAATGTTTTTAAACTAGATCCACAAAAACCAGAATGCTAGGCATTTCAGGACTATTAATTCTAAAGGAACTATGTTGTGAAATACTTGGGTGCTCAGTTCAGTTATATTACAGTGTTAATTGGTTATAATGTAATAATGACATTATATTTAAATAACTTTGGATGAGGAACTATTAAGTAATATGTGCCTATATATGTGTAGGTATTTAATTGTATTTTGTGTATATTTTATATGCACTTGTTGTTTTCCATGATAGAGCATAAACTTTATGAGAGAATATTTCATTTTGCTTTTGCATTTTTAGCATGTGGTATAGTTCTTGCCATAGGCATTTAATAAATATATATTGATTACTTTTACACAATAATATATGTCCACAATTACAAAAAATACCCATATGTTAGAGAGTTGTAATTTCTTCAGGGTGAGTACCCACTCCATGATATAATTTATAGCCCCTCTACATCTTAGTAGATGCGTCTTCACAAATTGAAAAATTCATTATCCTCAGCAAATTTAGTGATAGGATCTTTATATGTACAATACATCTACATAATGTACACATATTTATAGGA
Organism: Macrotis lagotis; assembly: GCF_037893015.1. Taxonomy (NCBI): domain Eukaryota; kingdom Metazoa; phylum Chordata; class Mammalia; order Peramelemorphia; family Peramelidae; genus Macrotis; species Macrotis lagotis. Next base: position 78,549,892 of record NC_133663.1, on the reverse strand, counting down.
TATGTACTATGGGGGAAAATCTTTATAAATATCAATCTGACCCCACACAATTAGAATGTTTTACTGCCTCTGGTTATTGTAAGTTACAGATTTGTACAAACATTATGAAGTTTTTTTTTAAATTATGTTACTATTTAGATATCAAAAGTGTACAGAGTTCCTCATGGACATGATCCCTGTGGACTGACAATTCCTACTGAGCCATGACATCTTTGAAGAAATCTTGATATGTTTTTTTTATTGCTGACAGCTTTACAATAAAGTGTTCCTATTTTCCCTGGTGTCTGATAAATACTCAAACTTTGCAACCTTGAGTGACTGCTATAGGTAACTCTTGTCATAAAATTTTTGAAAAAGAAAAGATTTATTTTTTTCTGATAGTTTTGAAACTCTCTACAAAAGAAGAGTATGGTATGTGGTCTGGAAATTTTTCAAAACTTTTTACCTGACAAATCTAATCAGAATATAAAATAATAAAGTTTATAATTTCAAGAAAAATAAAGCAATGGGAACGTTACTATTTATTTTAGGTAAAGGAGAAAAATAGTATGAGAAGATGTCATAAAATGTAAGCACATATCACAAGAACAGAGTGGGATAGAAAATTCAGTGTTCATCTCTTAAAGGAGGACATATTTATATGAATGGGAATTACTTAAACTTATGTACTTGAAATAATGATAAGCTAGGGAGGCATCAGATCTGGTTTTAGTATTTAAAGATAAGTTATGGGACTGGAATTTGTGACTGTTAATTGTCAAACAATTTTTAAAAAATGTAATGAATAAAGGAAGCAAGTACATTAATTGGGAGAATGCTTAGACTACAGTTTTTAAATTTATTTTAAACTTTTGTATGTAATTGAGGGCTTGATTCTTGCCTGTCTCAATCTTGAGCACTATGTAATAGAGACTTTGCAGCTTTTCTGTATACAGGATTATTAGCTTGCTCTAGAACTAACTTGCTATCTTTTTCATCTGCCACCTCTAAATGGTACCTGTCAAAAATTCCTTTTGAAATATTGAATGTAATACCTTACTGACACTCCTAATCTTCTCTAGTATATGTTGGGGAGTAGATATCAACCTCTATTCTATTGTAGCATTAATAATAATATTCAGAATACTGTTTCCAAGATGGAAATCATATAATAGACTCTATCTACTCTTTTCCTCTATATTTACTGATGGGAAAACTGAAACAAAGACTATATCCTAAAATGGACAATAATGTAAATGACCTGAAATGGTTCCATACAGTGCTATTGTGTGAAAGTTAGACTTTAATGCATGTAAAGATGGTAATGTGACTTAGTGCATAGAAAACCTCAGTCAGAAAAATTTGGGTTCATGACCTACCTCTGATACACTATCTGACACAAGTGACCTGGCACGAGTCACTCAACTTTTCAGTATCCCAAGAAACTCTCTCACCTTAAATTATAGAACAGTTCCTGATCTGCATTGATAAAAATTTATTTACTAGAAGTTCCTTATAACACTTAAATCACAGAACCATTTTTAAAAACATTTTCCTTTTCAAAGTGATGTATATGTGATGATCATCTACTCCTGTACCTATTGTTACTATTTGGAAGGAGGGGGGTTAAGCTATGAAAATCAGAAGGTGGCAAGTTTTGCCAGTAGACGTAGATAAGGAATTCCCTCTCTGTAACAGTGAGGATGCCTGGAGATAAAATTGGCTTTTAGGCCAATGTTCCTTACACCTTGGCTTTGGAGTTATTTGTGTGATTGTATCGGAAGGAGAAAATCAGGTGAGCCTCTTCATAATAGTAATGCAGCTCTGGGATTTTGATTTTAATGGAAGTTTGTGTCCTTCTGTATTGGTGTTCCCATTCATTGCATGTTCCCAGGAAAATCTTGTGGATTCAGCTGCATTGCAAGCTGTCTGAGGTCTCAGGACCCACAATATACCAAAAGGATGACTCATGTGGTCAATGATATTTATAAGTGTTGATTTGTATGGAAGATCATGAATAGCTGTAACCTTACCAATATTTTCTGAGCTCTAATTTTTTCTGGCATGCTTGGGTAAGAGGAACTTGATAATAAAGGGACTCTGATGATAAATTGAAGAACTATGATAATAGACATATGACTTTCATAAGATTTACATAATTTTTTTATGTAGTTTTAAAAATGTAAAGTATGACTTAACATTTCACACCTAGGTTTTAGGCATAAGCCAAATAATCTTGATTAGTTTCTCCACACAGTTCATATATATTTCATTTTTGCTAGTCATGGGCCCTAGTTAATTTTCTTATTTAGAGTCACCAGTTTTGATTGTTATGGGATCTGAAATAATGCAATTCTGTATAACGAAATATAATTTAACATTTAACAATTGAATTTAGGAAGATCTCTAAAGATTATTTCTGTTGTGACTACAGTTATATTTATTGTGACATAAAATGAGGAAAAAGAGATACTTTAGAGACCTTGTATTTCTAATACTTATACATTTCTTGAAGTATTTGACTATATAAACTGAATTCAGTCCCTGAGTCTGAAAGCCCATGATAATTGACTATTTCATTGTGTTTCATCTGATAGTATACTATGTTGGTACATTGTAAAATGAACCACTTTAACTCAGTATTATTCATCTAGAGTTGAAAAATAATCAGAATAAAAGAGATGCTAACTAGTGTGCTAAATTAAAAGATGTCAGGAAAAATGTCTTTAGGTTTTTGAGTATCTGAAGCCTTATATCAATTTACTTTTTTATATTTATCATAAATATAATGTTCAGCATTGTTTACCTGTTCAACTTTTATTCCCTTAAGTATTTACTATGTATGAGACATTCTTTGGACAGGTTTCTAATAGAGATAAACATACATGAAAAGCAGGCATAGTACCTATCTTCAACTTATAGTATAGCAAGATAAATTATAGTATAGTAAGATAATTATGCAAATTTCTACAAAAGAGAAAATGGAAAAATGTCATAAAATCAATTTAAAATTATCTCAGAAATGAAAATGTGAGCTATCTTATCTTCCTCCTCTTCCCCCTCCCTCTCCTCCTCCTCCTGCACCTAATCCCTAATTTTTCAGTAGTAGTGGATGGGTTGTACAGTGGATTGAGCATCAATCCTGGAGTCAGGAATTCAAATTTGACATCAGAAACTTTGATAATTTACTAGCTATGTGACCTTGTACAAGTCACTTGATCCTGATTGCCTCACACCTAACACTATCTACAGTCTTCTTGATTCATATCTTGTCATTGGACCCAGTTGGCTCTGGAGGAGAAATTGAGGCTGGTGACTTAGCATGGTTTCCCCTCACTCAAATCCAATTTATATGGTTGTCATAGCATCACCTCCCTATGTCAGGGTCTTCTTTGAGAATGAAGGACAAACATCATCAGTTCACCAATAGTAATAAGAGAATTTATCTAATGTGAGGGATGAGGTTAGGGGAAAAAACCCTGTCCCTTTCTGTTATTTAGCATAATGTATTTTATAAGCTAAAATTCAATGCAACAAACATTTATCAAGGATCTACTATATTCAAAGCACTATGCTAGTCATAAGAATAAGCAAAACTAAAATGAGTTTGTTGATCAATTCCCTTCATAGAATTGTAGCCTGATTTTTGTTATAGATGCCCCAAGGTATTCAAGGACATATTTTCTACTGATTTTGTGACAGTCAGCTTATATATGATTTTTACTACTACAACTCAGTAGTATGGTGAGACATAGGGAATCCCTCAAGGGAAATGCATCAACAGATGTAAACTGGAAATTGCCCAGGAACCCCTGTTCCCTTTAGCCATGCTACCCCACTGTGCTTAAGTACTTTCTATTTTTTGAGAGAGATTTCTGTGTACATAGCAGGATCAGAAGTACAGTAATTTCCAAAGACTAGCAAAAGAAAACCTGGTCACCCTGTGAAAGTCTAGTGTTCTTTTTTTCATGGCTATCGACCATAGCTGCTGTCTTACTGCCAGCTTTCCTCCTCCTCACCTGCAGCTCAGTTTCTTGTTATGCCAACAACATTCTCCCTTTAAGATTCATCTTTCTTCTTCCTAGGCCAATGGTAGTGAGAGGGTGAACAGCCTTTCTTGCTGATCCCCATGGAAATGAATAATTCCTGCTAGAATATCCTTCATCCATGTTTCTATATGTAACTGGCACGATGGATGGCATTCTTTGAGGCCCTTTCCGTAAGACTATATTCCATATAATCAAGACTGCTTTTGGTTAGCTATTTTCTTCTAGCTCAACTGTACTATGTAAATTAAGTCATATTATATGATTTAAGGCATTCTTCTATTTACCCCACCCCATTTAATAGTGTTTTATTTTCTCCGCTTATGTATAAATTTAGCATTCATTTATGAGATTTTTGAGTTCCAAATTTTTCTCCCTCTCTATCTTTCTTTCCTCCTCTCCAAGCCAACAAACAATCTGGTATAGATCACACATGTACAATCACAATGAACATGTTCACACGTTTCTCTTATTTTAAAAGAAGAATCAGAACAAAAAGGAAGAATTATGAGAAAGAAAAAATTAAAAAAAAAACAACAAAAAGTAAAAATAGTATGCTTGATGTGCAGTCAGACCCCATGGTTCTTTTTTTATCATGAGTCATTTTGGATTGTCTTGGATTCTTGTACTGCTGAGAAGAGCTAAGTCTATCAAAATTCCTTAATGCACAATGTTGCTAATATTGCGTACAATGTTCTCCTGGTCTGCTCACTTCACTTAGCATCGGGTCATGTATAGTTTTTCAAGTTTTTTCTGAAATCTTCCTGCTCATCATTTCTTACAGCACAATAGTATTATTCTATTATATTCATTTACCTCAATTCATTCATCCATTCCCCATTTGATGGGCATCCTTCAATTTCTATTTCCTTACCATTACAAAAAGAGCTGCAATGAATATTTTTGTCCTTTTCCCTTTTTTATGAGCTCTTCAGGACACAGAGCTAGTAGTGGTATTGCTGGATCACAGTGTATGCACAGTTTGATTGCCCTTTGGTATTAGTTTCAAATTGCTCTCCAGAATTGTTGGATCAGTTCACAACTCCATCAACAATGCATTAGTATTCTTACATTAGTAAGAATTCTTACATTACATTAGTTTTCTTACATCTCCAACATTTATCATTTTCTTTTTCTTTCATATAAGCCAATCTGATAGGTGTGAGGTGATACCTCAGAGTTTTTTAATTTGCATTTCTATAATCAGTAGTGACTTAGAGCATTTTTTCATATGACTATAGATAGCTTTAATTTCTTCATCCGAAAACTTCCTGTTCATACCCTTTGATAATTTATCAATTAGTGAATAATTTGTATCCTAACTCAGTTCTTGATATATTTGAAAATTTTGACCTCTATCTTTCCTTCTAATTTTGGTTACATTGGTTTTGTTTGTATAAAAACTTTATTTTTATTATAATCAAAGTTATTCATTTTTCATTTCATAATGTTTTCTATACTTCGGACACAAATTCTCCCCTTCTCTGTAGATCTAACAGGTAAACTATTACTTATTCTCCTAATTTGCTTATGGTATCACCCTTTATGTATAAATCATATAACCATTTTGACCATGTCTTGGTATACAGTGTGAATTATTGGTCTTTGCTTAGTTTGTCATAATATTTTTCTCTAGCAGTTTTTGTCAAAATAGTGAGTTCTTATTCCAGAAATTGGAATCTTTGGGTTTATCAAACTGTAGATTACTATAATCACTTAGTAAAGAGTCTTGTGTACCTAATCTATTCCATTGATGTGCCATTCTATTTCTTTTTTTCCCCTTTAGATTTTTTGTAAGACAATGGGATTAAGTGACTTGACCTAGGTCACATAGCTAAATAAGTATTAAGTGTCTGAAACTGGATTTGAACTCAGTTCATCCTGACTTCAGTGGCAGTGTTCTATCTACTGTGCCACCTAGCTGCCCATTCTATTTCTTTATGCAGTTTCAAATATTTTTGATGATATCTGCTTTATAGTAGAGTTTTAAATGACTAGGTCATCTTTCTTTGCATTTTGAAATTCTTGACCTTCTGTTTTCCCAGCTGAATTTTGTTTTTATTTTTTCTAGTTCTATAAAATTATTTTTTGGTAGTTTGTTTGGTATGGCACTGAATAAGTAAATTAATTTAGGTAGAATTGTCATTTTTATTATATTAGCTTGGCTTACACATGAGCAATTGATATTTTTCCCATTGTTTAGAATTGACTTTATTTGTGTGAAAAGTGTTTTATAATTATGTTCACATAGTTCCTTGCATTGTCTGGGCAAAGTAGATTCTCAAATTTTTTTTTATTACAGTTATTTCATTTTATTTTATTTTATTTTATTTAGATTATTTTTGCAAGGCAGATGTGGTTAAGTGGCTTGCCCAAGGCCACACAGCTAGGTAATTATTAAGTGTCTGAGACCGGATTTGAACCCAGGTACTCCCCAACTCCAGGGCCGGTGCTTTATCCACTACGCCACCTAGCCGCCCCTATTACAGTTATTTTAAATAGGATTTCTACATCTCTTATTTGGGGGTTTGTTGGTTAAATATAGAAATGATGGTGATTTATGTAGGTTTATTTTATATCAGGCAATTTTGCTAAAGTTGTTAGTTGTTTAAAGTAGTTTTTTAGTTGATTTTCTAGATTCTACAGTTCTACTAGGATATCATCATATCATTTACAAAGAGTAAGTTTTGTTTCCTCATTGCCTATTCTAATTCTTTCAATTTCTTTTTCTTTTTTTAATTGCTAAAGCTAATATCTCTTATCTTATTGGGAAGGCTTCTAGCTTATCCCATTGTATATCTAAAATGCTTACTGATGGTTTTAGACAGATACTACTTATCATTTTTAAGGAAATCTCCATTTATTCATATGTTTTCTATTATTTATAATAGGACATAGGTACCATCTTTTGCCAAAAACTTTTCATGTGATTTTTGTTAGTTTTGTTATTGATATGGTCAGTTATGCTGACAGGTTTCTTAATATTGAACCAGTCCTGCACTAATAGTATAAATCCCACCTAGTCATAGTGAAAATTGGCGTAATCTCTTTCCTAATATTTTATTTAACATTTTGCTTCAATATTCATTAGGGAACCTGGTCTACAATTTTCTTTCTCTGTGTTGGCTCTTCCTGGTATAGGTATCAACACCACATTTTTGTTAAAGAAGAATTTGATACCACTCTTTCTTTGCATATTTTTCTGAATAGTCTATAGTAGTTATGTAGTATTGTAATTATTTGTTCTTTAAATATTTTGTAGAATTCACTTGTAAATCCATCAGGCAATAAAGATATTTTTTTAGGGAGTTCATTGATGACTTGTTCAATTTCTTCTTCTAAAATGGGCTTAAGTATTTTGTTTCATCTTCTCTTAATCTGGCCAGTTTATATTTTTTAAATATTCATCCATTTCAATTAGATTTATTAGCATACAGTTGGATAAAATAGCCCTGAATTATTACATTAATTTTTTTGTTCTTGGTGGTGAATTCTCCTCTTTGTTTTCTTCTTTTTTAAAAAAAATCAAATTAATCAAAGTTTTATCTATTTTATTAGTTTTTCATAAAACCTCTTAGTTTTATTCATTTTCTTACCTTCAATTTGATTAATTTTTCCTTTGATTTTCAGAATTTCTAATTTGGTATTTCATTTTGAGTTTGAAATTTGTTTTTCCTAGGTTTTTAAAATTGCATGTCCAATTCATTGTCCTCTTCTTTCTCTTTTTTTATTCATTTAAGCATTTAGAGCTATAAAATTTCCCCTGTATACTTCTTTGGCTGCATTCTATAAATTTTGGTATGGAGACATTATTTTTATGCTCTTTGATGAAATTAATGATTGTTTATATGATTTGTTGTTTGACCCACTCATTTTTTTAGGATTAAATTATTTAGTTTTCAGTGGATTTTTTAGTCTTTTTTATTTCATGTAATTATTAGTGTGGTATTATCTTAAAAGAATGCATTTAGAGGGCAGCTAGGTAACACAGTGGCTAGAGCACTAGTCCTGGAGTCAGGAGGACCTGAGTTCAAATCTGACCTCAGACACATAATAATTACCTAGCTGTGTGACCTTGGGCAAGTCACTTAACCCCATTGCTTTGCAAAAACCAAGACCAACACAAAACAAAAAGAATGCATTTAATATTACTGCTTTTTTGCATTTGTTTTTGAAGTTTTTATGCCCTAACACATGATTGTTTTTTGTGTAGGTGCTATTACCACCGAGAAAAAAAGTATATTGCTTTCTATACCAATTCAATTTTCTCTAGAGTTTATCATATCTAACTTGTCTAGAATTCTATTCACTTTCTTTATTTCTTATTTATTTTGTGGTTAGATATATCTAGTTCTGATAGGGGGAGGTTGAAGTCCTCCCACTAGTATAGTTTTGCTGTCGTATTACCCTTTAACTTCTCTAAGAATTTGGGTGCTACGCCACTTGTTAAGTATATATTTAGCATTGATACTACATTGTGGTATCTTTCAATAATATGTATTTTCATTTCTCAATTCTTTTAATTAGGTTTATTGTTGCTTTTTCTAATTGCAGCTGGAACAAATAAATTCTGCTTCAGTTTTTTACTTGTGTGTATGTGTCCATTACATACTGTATGTATGTCTCCATTTTAAATATGTTTCTCATAAGAAACATATTGTAGTATTATGCTTTTTGATCTGTCCTTCTATCAACTTCTGTTTTATTGGAGAAATTATCATATTCACATTCATAGTATTGATAACTAACTGTATTTCCCTCCATCCCCTTACCCCCAATTTATACATTTCTTTCTTCTTTCACCCTGTCTCTCTTCACCAATATTTTGCTTCTGAATACTTTCCTCAACCTGTTCTCTTTTCTTTCTGCTCCCCCTCCTTTTACTTTCCTCTATCACTTCCTAGTTCTGCCCTTCCTTTTATTAGCCCTCTTATTCTTATTTTTAATTCTCCTTTCCCCTTCTTCTTCTTTATAAGGTAAGATGAATGTCTATATTCAACTGAATGTATTTGTTATTTCCTCTTTGAGTGAAATTTGATGAGAGTAAGGTTCAAAAAATGTTCACCTCCCCCACTTCCTTCCTTCTACTGTAATAGGTCTTTATACCTCTTCATGTGGCAATTTATCCTATGCTGCTTCTACCTTTCCAATTCTCCCAGTACAACACTTTTATTTTTTTTAGGTTTTTGGAAGCCAAATGGGGTTAAGTAGCTTTCCCAAGGCCACACAGCTAGGTAATTTATTAAGTGTCTGAGACAGGATTGGAACTCAGATACTCCTGATTCTAGGTGCTTTATCTGCTGTGCCATCTACCCCCCCACAATACTTTTTATAAAATATTCTCACATCAAAGTCAATTGATAACCACAGCTTTTGTGTATATATATATATATATATATATATATATATATATATATATATATATATATATATATATATATAAACACACATACACATGTGCTTCCTCTAATTGCTCTAATAGTGATACATTTCTCATGAATTATAAGTATCATCTTTTTGTATATAATTTAACCATAATGAAGAACTTCTGGAATGTCATATTCTAAGTCTCTGATCCTTTAATGTTTAATGTTTAACAGATTTCTATATTAGTCATATTGTCAAAAAAGAATCAGACCGAAAGAGAGAAAAGACTTCTTGGTGTCTGCATTGTTTCTTTCTTTCTGCTAGAAGTATTTTCTCCTTGATCTGAGAATTTTGAATTTGGCTACAAAATCCTCATTTTGGGATCTCTTTCAAGACATGTTTGGTGACTTCTTTTAGTGACTATTTTATCATCTGATTCTAGGATATATGGGCAGTTTTCCTTGATAATTCCTTTAAAGATGCTCTCCAGGCTCTTTTGTTTTTGAATGTGGCTTTCAGATAGTCCAATAATTCTTAAATGATCTCTTCTGGATCTATTTTTATTTTTTCAATGAGATACTTTTCAGTCTTTGGTATTTTTTTCATTCTTTTGATTTTTGTATGACAGACTCTTGATGCTTCACAGAGTTGTTTGTTTCTCCTTGTTCAATTCTATTTTTGAAAGAATTATTTGCTTCAGTTAGCTTTTGAGCCTCTTTTCCATTTGACCAAATCTACTTTTGAAGGGGTTATTTTCTTCAGTGAATTTCCCACCTCAATTGACCAATTGCATTTTTAAGGAATTGTTTTCTTCAATCAATTTTTGTCCTTCCTTTTTCAAACTGTTGACTCTGTCTTGCATAACTCTCATTTTTTTCCTTCTAATTCTCTTTGATTTTTAAAATCATTTTTGAGCTCTTCCAAAAAAGACTTTTTGGATTTGAGAACAATTCATATTCCATTTTGAGATTTCAATGTAGGTATTTTAACATTGTTATCTCTTCTGAGTTTATGATTAAATCTTCCCTCTTGCTGTAGCTTTCAATGGTTGAAACTCTTTTCTGAGTTTTTGTTCCTTTTTCAGCTTATTTTATGACTTTTGAAATTGAGCTTGACTCTCTCTGGGTCATAGGAGCCACTGTTCCAAGTTTCTTGCACTAGGGACCAGGCACTTGGTCACTAGCTTTATATGAGGCTTCCAGGGCTCATGGGTTGCCCACTGCATTCTGCTGACCTGACCTAGTTTCATCTGTTATTGGGGTCCTGGGACTGGCAGTTTGTCTTCTGCACTGGGACTGGACTCTGAAGGGCCTCTGTTACTGAGCTGTGCTGTGGTTACAATTCTCTCATTGACTTTTCCCAGATACCATCTGTATTAGGATATACTCCTTTTTTTAATCAAGAAAGACTTATTGCTCCTAAAGTTCTATCTTATCTTAAGTTGTAAAAATATTTCACTCCATCACTCCAGAATCTGTTTAGAGGCTTGATTTAACATTTTTTCTAGTGAAATGGGAGATCTCAAACATCTTCCTGGATTCTTCCCACTATCTTGTCTCGTCCTTAGCTCCAAAGCATTCTTTTTTTTGTTTGCAAGGCAGTGGGGTTAAGTGGCTTGCCCAAGGCCACACAGCTAGGCAATTATTAAGTGACTGAGGTTAGATTTGAACTCAAGTACTCCTGATTCCAGGGCTGGTACTCTGTGCCACCAAGCCGCCCCAGCTCAAAGCATTCTTAATCTTTCCTGTCTTAGAATTTTTCCTGCTGTTCCTCTTGGAATGTTGAGCAGAAACTAAAGGCCATATCGTTATCCAGAGAAAAATTATGGATTCTGAATGTAGGTCAAAATGAACTATTTTCACTTTTCAAAACTTTTTATGTTTTTTCTTTCTCATGTTTTTTCCCTCTTTTGATCTGATTCTTTCTGACAACATGACTAATATGGAAATGTGTTAAAACATGATTGTACATATATAACCTATATCAGATCAGTTACTGTCATGGGGAGGGTGGAGAGAAGGCAAGAATGCAGAAAAATGTGAACTCAAATGCCCATAAAAAGTTGAATGTTGAAAACAATCTTTGCATGTAATTGTAAAAACTAAAATGAAATAAAAAAATTCAAAAAATCCCCAAACAACTAATGACCATTCCAACATCTGTCTTCATAATTTTTGCATATATATGTAAGGTTCTGCCCTCAGTGGAGTTTATAATGGTCAAAAATTGGAGCACAGCCTAAATCAGGGATTCTTCACCTTTTTTTTGTATATGTCATTGACCTATTTGGCAATTTGATCAAACCTATACATCCCTTTTATTAATCATATATATTTTTCTTTTTTTATTAAGGATATTATTTGAGTTTTACAATTTTCTCCCAGTCTTGCTTCCCTCCCCCCACCCCCACCCCACAGATAGCACTCCGTTAGTCTTTACTTTGTTTCCATGTTGTACCTTGCTCCAAATTGGGTGTGATGAGTGAGAAATCATATGCTTAAAGAGAACAGAATTCTCAGAGCTAACCAGAACAGACAATACGATATCTGTTTTTCTCAAATTAAAGGGAATAGTCCTTGCACTTTGTTCAAACTCCACAGCTCCTTATCTGGATACAGATGGTACTCTCCTTTGCAGACAGCCCCAAATTGTTCCCGATTGTTGCACTGATGGAATGAGCAAGTCCTTCAAGGTTGAACATCACTCCCATGTTGCTGTTGGGGTGTACAGTGTTTTTCTGGTTCTCCTCATCTCACTCAGCATCAGTTCATGCAAATCCCTCCAGGTTTCCCTGAAATCCCATCCCTCCTGGTTTTGTAATAGAACAATAGTGTTCCATGACATACATATACCACAGTTTGCCAAAACATTCCCCAATTGAAGGACATTTACTGGATTTCCAATTCTTTGCCACCACAAACAGGGGGCTGCTATAAATATTTTTGTACAAGTAATGTTTTTACCCTTTTTCCTCATCTCTTCAGGGTATAGACCCAGTAGTGGTATTGCTGGGTCAAAGGGTATGCACATTCTTGTTGCCCTTTGGGCATAGTTCCAAATAGCTCTCCAGAAGGGTTGGATGAGTTCACAGCTCCACCAACAGTGTAATAGTGTCCCAGATTTCCCACATCCCTTCCCACAATGATCATTATCCTTCCTGGTCATACTGGCCAATCTGAGAGGTGTGAGGTGGTACCTCAGAGAAGCTTTAATTTGCATTTCTCTAATAATTAATGATTTAGAGCATTTTTTCCATATGGCTATGGATTGCTTTGATCTCCTCATCTGTAAATTGCCTTTGCATATCCTTTGACCATTTGTCAATTGGGCAATGGCTTTTTGTTTTAAAAATATGACTCAGTTCTCTGTATATTTTAGAAATGAGTCCTTTGTCAGAATCATTAATTGTAAAGATCGTTTCCCAATTTACTACTTTTCTTTTGATCTTGATTAGATTGGTTTTATCTGTGCAAAAGCTTTTTAATTTAATGTAGTCGAAATCATCTAATTGGTTTTTAGTGATGTTCTCCAACTCTTCCTTAGTCATAAACTGTTCCCCTTTCCATAGATCTGACAGGTAGACTAGTCCTTGATCTTCTAATTATCTTATATTATTGTTTTTTATGTCTATGTCCTGTAACCATTTGGATATTATCTTGGTAAAGGGTGTGAGGTGTTGGTCTAATCTAAGTTTCTTCCATACTAACTTCCATTTATCCCAGCAGTTTTTATCAAAGAGGGAGTTCTTATTCCAGTGGCCAGACTTTTTGGGTTTATCAGACAGCAGGTTACTATACTCCATTCCTGCTTTTACACCTAGTCTATTCCACTGGTCCACCACTCTATTTCTTAGCCAATACCAAACAGTTTTGATGACTGATGCTTTTAATATAATTTTAGATCGGGTAGTGCTAAGCCACCTTCATTTGCATTTTTTTCATTAAACTCCTGGCAATTCTTGACTTTTTATTTTTCCATATGAATTTACTTACAATTTTTTCTAACTCATTAAAGTAATTTTTTGGAATTTTGATTGGTAGGGCACTAAACAGATAGTTTAGTTTTGGTAGAATTGTCATTTTTATTATATTAGCTCTCCCTATCCATGAGCAGTTGATATTTGCCCAGTTATTTAAATCTGATTTAATTTGTGTGAGAAGTGTTTTATAATTGTTTTCAAAAAGATTCTGAGTCTGTCTTGGCAAATAGACTCCCAAATATTTTACACTGTCTGAGGTTACTTTGAATGGGATTTCTCTTTCTAGCTCTTCCTGCTGTTTCTTGCTAGACATATATAGAAAAGTTGAGGATTTATGGGGGTTTATTTTATAAGCTGCAACTTTGCTAAAATTGCTAATTGTTTCCAGTAGTTTTTTGGATGATTTCTTGGGATTCTCTAGGTAGACCATCATATCATCTGCAAAGAGTGAGAGTTTTGTCTCTTCCTTCCCAACTCTAATTCCTTCAATTTCTTTTTCTTCTCTAATTGCTGATGATAACATTTCTAATACAATATTGAATAGTAGTGGTGATAATGGGCACCCTTGTTTGACCCCTGATCTTATTGGGAATGCCTCTAGCCTTTCCCCATTGAATTTAATGCTTGTTGATGGTTTCAGATAGATTCTACTAATTATTTTAAGGAACAGTCCATTTATTCCTATACTCTCTAGTGTTTTTAATAGGAATGGATGCTGTATTTTGTCAAAAGCCTTTTCAGCATCTATTGATATGATCATATGGTTTCTGATAGGTTTGTTATTGATATAATTGAGTATACTAACAGTTTTCCTAATATTGAACCAACCCTGCATTACTGGAATAAATCCTACTTGATCATAATGTATTATCCTAGTGATGACTTGTTGTAGTCGTTTTGCTAAGATTTTATTTAGGATTTTTGCATCTATATTCATCAGGGAAATAGGTCTATAATTTTCTTTCTCTGTTTTAACTCTTCCTGGTTTAGGTAACAGTACCATAATGGTTTCATAGAAAGAGTTAGGCAGAATTCCATCTTTCCCTATTTTTCCAAAGAGTTTATATAGGATTGGAACCAAATGTTCCTTAAATGTTTGGTAGAATTCACTTTTGAATCCATCAGGCCCTGGAGATTTCTTTTTAGGAAGTTCAATAATGGCTTGTTGAATTTCTTTTTTCTGAGATAGGGTTGTTTAGGTATTTAATCTCTTCTTCATTTAACCTGGGCAACTTATATTTTTGTAAATATTCATCCATTTCACTTAGATTATCAAATGTATTGGCATAGAGTTGGGCAAAATAATTTTGAATTATTACTTTAATTTCCTCCTCATTGGTGGTGAGTTCACCTTTTTCGTTTATAATACTAGCAATTTGGTTTTCTTTCTTTTTTTTAATCAAATTGACCAGAGGTTTATCAATTTTATTGGTTTTTTCATAATACCAACTTTTGCTGTTATTTATTAATTCAATAGTTTTTTTGCTTTCAATTTTGTTAATTTCTCCTTTAATTTTTAAAATTTCTAATTTGGTATTTGACTGGGGATTTTTGATTTGTTCTTTCTCTAATTTTTTTAGTTGCATGTTTAGTTCATTGATTTCCTCTTTCTCCAATTTATTCATATAAGCATTTAGAGCTATAATATATCCCCTGAGAGTTGCTTTGAATGAATCCCATAGGTTTTGGTATGTTGTTTCATTATTATCATTATCTAGGATAAAATGGTTAATTCTTTCTATAATTTGTTTTTTGGCCCACTCATTTTTTAAAATGAGGTTATTCAGTTTCCAATTTGCTCTGGGTCTATATCTCCTTGGCCCCATATTGCATATGACTTTTATTGCATTGTGATCTGAGAAAGATGTATTCACTATTTCTGCCTTTCTGCAGTTGATCATTAGGTTTTTATGTCCTAGTACATGGTCAATTTTTCTATAAGTTCCATGTACTGCAGAGAAAAAGGTACATTCCTTTCTATCCCCATTCAGTTTCCTCTATAAGTCTACCATATCTAATTTTTCTAACAATCTATTTACCTCCCTAATTTCTTTCTTGTTTGTTTTATGATTTGATTTATCTAGATCTGCTAGCGGGAGGTTGAGGTCTCCTACTAGTAGAGTTTTGCTTTCTATGTCTTCCTGTAATTCTTTCAGCTTCTCCTCTAAGAATTTGGGTGCTGTCCCACTGGGTGCATATACATTCAATATTGAAATGACTTTATTGTCTATGATACCTTTTAGGAGGATAAAGTTTCCTTCCTTATCTCTTTTAATGCTATCTATTTTTGCTGCTGCTTTGTCTGAGATAAGGATTACTACCCCTGCTTTTTTTACTTCAGCTGAAGCAAAATATATTTTGCTCCAACCTTTATTAATCATATTTTTAAATGAATAAAGTAAAATATATAAGATTGCAAAGGGAATCAAATATTTTGAAATAAAGTATTAGTGATTTTTTTTAGTTAACAGACATCATCTAATGGAATGACAACATCCCCTATAAAACTGAGAGTACTCTCTATCTTCTCTTGAGAGTTCCATTTTTTCCTCAGGGCTCTAAATAGTCTTCCCTAAACTCTCTCCTCCCTCTCTCCCAATTCATAGTGAAACACTGTGGTTTACTTTATTTCTATGGCAATGTAAATGAATTCAGGCATGAATAGCATTCATCTGTCATTCTGTATTCACCACAAGAACCTGTAAAGGTCTGCTCTCCTACAGCACAGCCCTAAGGGCTTGGAATCACTTGATAAGGAAATAAAAATATAATCTCCTAACATTTTGTGGAGATCTATTTTCATTCTAGAGACTCACATAGACTTGGTACATTTTGGTGTTACTCTGTGATCCTTGACATCCCCCAATGGGAGAATCAGCTCCAGGTTTCTAGAAGGCAATCCCTTAAATATTATACTTTGGCTTTTGGAATAAATCACGCTAATAGTGGAGTGCAACTTCCAGATATTTTGTCTCTTTCTATCCTGCTTCATCCCTTGATCATCTACCAATGGTTGAGGGTGGATATATACATTCTCCTCCTCAATCTAAGAGACTACTGCTTCCTAGGAACTCTTCCTTCTCTTTGTCTGCATCCTCAAACTCTCTTTAGAGTTTTTAGACAACCTTAAAGCTGACATTTTCTCAAAGACTTTCCCTTCCCTCATTAGAAGCCAATATTCCAGAGGTTGAAACTCAGGAACTATCCTTTAAGACAATGTGGATAAAGCATATGTAAATGACATTGATCTTGGACAGTTAGAAAGAATAACACCTGCACAGTGCTCTCCTTTCACAAGTTTCACAGACAGGTTACTGTCTATTTTGTCCTCTGAAAAGTGAAAGAGGCCTAAAAGGGTCATTCTGTATCTGAAGTGTAATTATTTGTCAACAAGAGCCAAATAATTTATCCTTATTAAATCTACAATGGCTAAAAGTAATCAATTTCACCTTAATTTATGAGCTACAAACAAACTCTCGAACAAAGGCCTGTGAATTTATTAATTTTATTAGGAAATTCTTGTCAGACTCATACTCATTGCCTCTTTTAAAAATAATTTCAGGGAAGACTGCTTCTTCCAAGACCAAAGTGATATTGAATTGACCAAAATCCATTCCATACTCCTTTGGTTTACTCCCCTTGAGGTCTATTAATCAGAGTAGGAACAGCATTATATCTGTCTTGGGGATATCTGAAAAGCATCTAAAATTTTTCTTCACACATACAGATAGATTTCTGAATAGTGGGTTTCTTTCCTCTTTTAGCAGATGTTACAAATCTAGAGGGTCTTCCATAAATTTGCCTATAATGTAAGAGTAACTTTACCTAGACTGCAATTTTATTTGATTGGGTTTTGAATGTTAGCTACAGTGACCTGTGCATATTCCCGTAATCATCAGAATGTGAATTAGTTATTATTAAGATGGTAGATTAATTTTGAACCAAATCTTTACCACTATAGTTGCCTCAGAAGCATGCATTGGATATGCTATTGTATCTGTAGCCAAGCAGAATCCTTCATCCCTACCTCTCCTTCCCAATTGCTATTTAAAACCTGGATCAGATCTTATCAGGTTATGGATGGAAGTGGAAATAATTTTCATAATGCCAGTGTTTTGTAAGTATTCCATGTCTTCTAACTACCAGGATCCTCTCACCTATGACGCAACATACCCTAAATGAAAGGGAATGTTTCAGATTTTATTGAAAAGAAAATATTTTCCATTTATCTTTTTTAATCTTAAAAAAATATGTAAAAGTGTGCACAAAATAAATGAAGTGAATAAAATGAGAGAACAATATATACAGTAACAGCAATATTGTTTTAAGAATGACTTTTGCTGAATAAGTCATTTTGATTATTATAAATATCCAAATTAGCTGTAAAGTATTTATGAAGAAAGGCACTGTGTACATGTGGTTGTGTCTAATGGTAGCCATCTCTAAGGCAAGCAATGGGGTAGGAATAAAAAAAATTTACATGATAGCTTTATTATATATTTATAAGGAATAGCAAGTTTTTATAATAAATGTGCAGTTTCATGTGGATTCATCTTTTTTATAATACTATGGAAATGCTAGTTTTGTTCCATAAAATAAATTAGAAAAAACTCATTTCCTACTTGTCTTGTGGTATATAGGCACTATAAGTGCTAAGTGCTGGGGATGCAAAAACAAAATATATCCTTGCCCTCAAGGAGCTTGAAATTTAATGGGAGACAGCAAGTAAACAAATATGAACAAACAGGTTTTATATATATATATATATATATATATATATATATATTAATAAAGAGAAAGCATTATAATTTAGAGGCTTCCTGCAGAAGATAGCAGTTTAGATAAGTCTTGAAAGAAATTAGGGAAGCCAGTAGATGAAGATGAGGAGGGAGAACATTCCAGACATGAGGGACAGTCAGAGAAAAATGCCTGGAGTTCAGAAATGAAATGTCTTGTTCAAAGAGGCCAGTGTCACTGGATCAAAGAGTACCTGTCAGGAAATAAGGTATAAGAAGATTGAAAAGGGGAAGGAAAAGATAAGATTATGAAGGGTTTCAAAACTCAAAAAAGAGCATTTTGTATTTGCTCCCAGAGGGAACAGTTAGCCACTGGAGTTAGTGATGTGGTCAGACTTTCATTTTGGAAAAATTGCTTTGATGGCTGAATGGAGAATGAATTAAAGGATGAATAAGATTGGATTGGAGATGAATTGAAGACTTGAGTCTCCAATAAACTATTGCAGTGATTTAAGGATGAGTTAATGAAGGCAGTATCAGAGGAGAAAAGGAGATATGTTTGTCACCCACTGAATTGATTCATCAGCACGTCTATCTTGGACAGGCATCATCAATGGACAATGAACTATACCCAAAGGAAGGAAATAAGCCTTCATTAAACATTTACTGTATATATCAGGTGCCATTCTAGGAACTGGAATATAAATGCAAGAAGAAAGAAAGACAGTTCCTACCTTTAAGGGGCTTACATTTTAATGGGGTGGGAGGGGGAAAGGCAATTGCACAAAAGTGAGCAGAAAAATGGGAACGGAGAGTGATTGGGAGATGGAGGTACCTGACTAGGATATGTTTTTGAAGTTCAAAAGTTGGAAGGAAGACTGGAAAGAGAATGAGGGGTTAATTAGGGCTGTCATCAAAATGGAGTCCTTAGGAGGAACTCAACAAGGGAGAGAGGGGCAGGTCATGCAAGATGAGAAGGCTGTTTTAGATATGAAGCTGTTTTAGAGCAAGCAAGTCTCAGGTGCAAAGGGAAATTCTAGGATGATTTGATAGCATAGCAATATTTTCTGAAGTCTGGAAGTCAGAAACAGGTCTGGAAAGAGGAAAATGGATAATAAAAAGGGAAAAAACTGGATTACATTTGGTAAATTATAGGATATATTCAGGTATCCCAAACTGTGGAAAAGCCAGGATCCTCTCAGTAATTCTAAATGATGTTGAATCAAAGATTCCTACAATTGCAGAAGAATCAGAGTTTCAAGTAGTGAAAAGGACTATGTGGCAGGTATAGGTAGGTTATAGAATAATGACTTTGGTGTGTTTTATACGTGCATATATATATATATATATATATATATTGTTTTGTATTATTATATGGTAGGAATTGGTGTGCAGTTATATGACAAGTACTCAATTCAGTACACATTGATTAGGTGCCTGCTAGATGCTAGCTTGGTGTTCAGCATGGGATTATAGAAACAAAAAGGAACTTTCCTTATCCTGGGAGTGTCGGGTGGGGAACACATGTATACAGATGTCAAGAATGCATAAAATTCTATAAAGTTACAATTAAAGGAAGTAATAACTGGGAAAATTAGGAAGGTATTTATGTGGGAAATAGTACTTGAGCTGTGTCTTGAGGGAACCTAATCATTTCATAGGCAGAGCTGAGAAAATAGTACATTCCTCATGTGGTTTACTGCTAGTACAAAGATGAAATGTGATAATATGATAAGCTAGATAGCTGACATATTTGGTACTGATTTGATGGTAATTTTTTTTAGGCTAAAATGCAAGGGAGTTGTCCCAAGGTTTAACTGGCCTATAAGACTGGTTCAATACCCATTGTTCCTAGAATATAGTTTTCTCATGGGTTCTTAGCTAAAGACATTAAAAAATACACCCACAATTTGGTGGATATCTCATAGCCCAAGTTACCACCCTATTGTCTTGTAGATCAGACTTATTTTTGTATGAAGGCAAAGGGATCACATCTATGGAAGCTAGCTGTCATATTATGCTATGGGTAAGTAAGACCCCTTTTGTTAACTGGTGAATGACATACAAATGCCTCATTTTATTCTGTTATTATACTTAAGCTAACAGGGGATTGACTTTCATCAGGCCCATTTTACAATGGGAAGCTAGATGACAGTTTGAGGGTACCATGGAAAGTGGTAAGGGAGAGAGATAAATAGGGACTAGATAGTGGAGAGCCTTAGTTACCAGCTTGAGGAGTTTGTATTTTATGCTAGAGGCAAGAGAAAGCCAGACTGGGGTGACATAGATTATTGTTTTAGGAAAGTTGTAAGACATTCTGTGGGAATTTGGGACATGGGAATAAGCTATTTTACTAACTGGCATTTTGTGACCTTGAGCATCAGAAAATCTTTAGTATACTACAGGATATAGTGTGAGAGCAGAAAGCATTAAAAGGTGATTTTTTTTCTGTTTTGAAAATCTGAATCTTCTGAAGTAGAAATACATTCTTTACCCCATGACAGTTTCTCATGTGTGTTGGTAATAGGTACTGGCATAGGTACTTGCCTCGCTGAGATGTCTTAGGTCTAGTAGTTTCAACTATATTCATTTTGTATATATAGATATTTATATGCATATACATATATTTATGCATTTGAGGTAGCATTGTTTAGGAGCTGAGGAGCCAGCCTCAGAAGCATGAAGCCAGCATTCAAAGTCCCATCTTTCACACATCTCACATACTTTGTTAGTATGACCCTAAGTAAGTCACTTAAATCATCAGTGCTCCCAGAAAACTCTTAAAGACTAAAGTCCAAGAATAGTTGCTAATCTGCCTTAGAAGAGGGAATTTCCTTGCTTGAATCTCTCTCTACCAGTGAAATCTCATGTTCAGATTAATAAACAAAAAGCTATATGTATGTATATATATATGCCTATCTATGTATATGTGTGTTTACATCTTTAGTTTTCCAGAATAAATTTGTTATTTTATTTTTCTTTTCAGAAAATAAGCTGTTTTAAATGGAATATTTTAAAACAAAATGGTATTTTCTGTCTTTCAAGGTTTGCCTCAATGATTCTGAGTAAAACAGATTTATGGGAATGATCCCTCACTTCTGCTTATCGCAGCTTCAAATTTATATTGAAGGGATTAAGACAAAAATTTTTGCTTTATATCCATTTGATATAGAACTAAGTACAAGTACCCCTACCTCCCATACTAAAAAATCATTTTATCGTAAAGGAAAAATTAAATACAAGTATGGAACCTGATGAAGGGTTGGGGTTGTAGGAAGCCCTTTAACCAGTTGGAATTGTGAGCCCTCCAGCATAGCTGTAAACCTTGAATCCCCTTGGGATGATGGTGCCATCAGGGGCTTCTTCTGCTAGATTAGAAAAATCCTTACTGAGATGGACAGAGGTGAATTCCTCAGGTTAGAAGGCTGAGTAACTATTTCAGCTGAGTTATGAGATTTTAATCTCTTTCCCTTAGAGATTTTTTGCTGGCCAATCAAATTGTTCTCTTAGCACACAAGGCTGTATAATGATATGCATGCGCTGGAGCAGAATTTGCGGTCCAGTTTACAGAGCAGAGTTGTCTTCAGCCCCAGGCAGATCCCTGGCTGCTGTGCATCTCTCTCCAAGTTCAACCAATGGCCTGCCTTCTCAAGCTGTACATAGTGTACAGCAGCTGCAACTCGTTATCAACTGTGTCCAGAATAACAAACAAAGAAAACGCATTTTGCAAGGATTTTCTCCTACCCCTCTGTAGAGTCAGAGGAAATTTAGCAATCATTGAAATGCTGATTGACTGACTATATTGACTTAGAGGAGTTCAAGGCCACATAAGAAGTATTAACCCTTGAAAAACAGCAAGTTCTTAGGATTGTCCCATTTCTGTGTGAAAATGTGCAAGTATCATCATGAGGGAGTGCCATTTTAGAGAGGATGATCTTGTGGTAGGCTAGAAAATCCTGGAATTTGTTTGTATTTATCACTGCATTCAAATTGTTTTACTCATAATGGGGTTTTTATTTTATTTTTGACTACTTAAAAAAAGAGAACTTCTTGAGTTTGACAATTATTGTTTCACCACATTGATTTGACATAAAATAGATGGTATAGACAAAACCAAAATTATGAATTATATATAGTTATTGGGATCATAGTTGTAGAGGGGAAGGGAATGCAAGGGATCATCTAATCTAATCTTTTTATAGATGAGGGAACTGAGGCCTAGGGAAGTTAAACGATGTGTCCACTATCACAAAGTGAATAAGAATCAAAGGCAAAATTTTAACACAGATCTGCCTCAAGCGTCAGCATTCTTATCACTCTACCATGTACAAAAACTATTGGAGGCAAAGCACTACAGAGGATAGGGCAATACAGCTCAGACCAGTCCCACAAGGAAGGTAGGAGGGCAGTGAAAAGTAAAGGATGAGCCAGGTTATAGTCAAAAGGGGGTGAGGTGCAGCCTTGTCTGCATAATGTGGCTCAAAGGCTGGGGGAGGACTTCCAGGTTGGTGCCAGCAAATGAATACTCACTCACCATGGAGGATTGAACCTACCCACTCAGGGTAAAGATCTATTCACTGCAAGTTGGTTCTATTTCTTGAGACAGAATAATTTTAGGAAGTGTTTCCACTACCATACTAAAACTATTGAGAGAAACATACATACACACACACACACACACACACACACACACACACATATTTCAGAGGTCAAATGATATGTGACTACCTAACCTTAGTTTTTTTTTTTTTGATGTTTTTGGTGAGACTATCAACAGAGAATACTAATTTGTAAAATATTTAATTTTTCTTGAAGTTTTTTTGGCATTCCTTTCTTACTGGCTCAAAATTTTTGACAGATTAGTATTATCTCTCTGTACCATTAATCTTTACACATATGTGAATTAGGTAGTAGTAAGGGTTAGCCCAGTTTTTCAAGAATCTGGGGCACAAGGGCATTAATTGATTTAGTTAAGGACTGTGGCAGAGCCAAGAATCCAGTTCACATCTCCTGACTCCACCCTCAAATTCTCAAGTTCACAGCCAAAAGGAATTCCAAATTAAATGAAACTAAGATATTATAAGAGGGAGAGTGTATAGATTGTATTTGAAGTGCTTTTGAAATGTTTTGGCTGAGTCCTTTCCATGTTTGATGCAGTAGAGCTCACAGCCAAGATTCTGTCTTTCTGTAAACATTAATTTTTCACAATTTCCTTAGGGAAAAAGATACCTAGAAAAGTTAAGTGACTTATCCAGAGTAATACCATGAATTCATGTCAAAGCTGTGACTAGGACTTCATACTTCTGGGAGCACATAGCTACTCTCTCCATCATTATTTTTAAAAATGGCTTCATCAATTGCTTGGTAAGAAAAAAAAGTTAACAGTGAAGATGTATGTTTGAAGAAGATGAAATGCTGCCTTCAGTATACTCTTCAGAAGTAAAAATATTACATAATTAATAATTATGTATTACACAAATAAATTCTCATGTAAATAAATGTTACTTTTATTTTTGCTAGATAATAATAGACTATTAAAAATAAACTGCATGATTTAATTTATAGAGAGTTGACCCTGGAATCAGAAGACCTGGTTCCAAGTCTTATTTCTGACGCAGATTGGTTTTGTTGCTATGGATGATTTAACTCTCAGTGTCTCCAAAAAAATTCTCTAAAAATATATGTCACTCAGGGGCAGCTAATTGGACCAGTGGGCCCTGCAATTAAGAGGGTTGAATTCAAATCCAGCCTCACACCTTTGACACGTACTAGTTGTGTGACCATGAGTAAGTCACTTAACCCCAATTGCCTTATAAAACAAACAAACAAAAAGGACACATGTCCAGAGAAGGTGCCAAGCTGTATTAGTAGAAGAAATTTCTTTGCTAGCGCTTTCCTGTATTAATGAAATTGCAAGTTTCTGCCCCATTTAAAATATTTATTTGAATTTTTTCCCCTATAATAAATGAATTAGTGAAGTTAGAGACAAATCAAATGCATACAGGAATTGAAAACTTGAAAGTTAATTACTGAAAAACCAGATAAAATTTATTCACTGAATCTGGTTTAGGTTGGCAGTACTTCAATGAAAGTAAGTTACACTTTACATTTTTATCAGATTGAATTAGTTTTGTGAAGCAGTATAGTTAGGTGAAAAGAGTATAGGGTTGGGGAAAGAGAAAATTCCAGCTTTGTTCCCCAAATAATATATATATATATATATATATATATATATATATATATATATATATATATATACATATATATATACATATATATATGTATATATATATGTGTGTGTGTGTGTCTGTGTGTGTGTGTGTGTGTGTCTGTGTGTCTGTGTGTATTAGTATTAGCTGTGTGATCTTAGTAAAAAAACTCCTTTCTTCTTTGAACCTTGACTTCCTCACCTGGAAAATGATGCTCAAGGCCTAGATCATCTCTAAAGTCCCATTAATATTTTAAAATTCAACCCTGATTTTGGAATTTATTGAACTTTTTGTATGTGTTTGGTTCTGGGAAGAAATATTTTTATTTGGAAACTTGTGATTTAGCAAAATAACTTGTAAATGTAGTAATCCCCCCCTTCCCCCAATAATCTTTCTAAGTCAGCTGATATAGGGAGGTCTCTAATCTTATTGGTATTAGAATATGACCCGACACTTGGACTTTGAAACCATTTCTTTTCTTCTATTCGAGATAAGGAAAAGTGTCTTATGTTAAGTCTGGAAGAAACACGGAATCCAGTTTCAAGGTAGTGGAGTTGTTATTTTTCCAGACATAGTCAAGGGTATTCCAGACTGAAGAAAAGAGTAATCTCCTTTAAAAAGAACTTTGCTAACTTGGGACTGGACATGGCTATCCTGTTTCCAGCCAAACTGTGTATAAGCGTTAACAGTGAAAAGTCTATTTGCTTTGATTTTGATGTGCTTCATCTTTTCTTAGCTGCTCCTATGCAAGATTTGGAAAAGAAGGAACGGTGGTGAGCAGAGTAATTCATTGGCTTCTGATGATGAGTTCTTGAGAAATTTTATTATTCCTGATTGATAGTGCCTTATAACCTTAATATCATTTGGGTATGAGCCTTTATTTTTCTCTTTAGTTGGGAATTTTTGGTAGTGTTGATGAGAAAAAATAGAAAATATATATTGCCTAAAAGTTATGTATTATACTCTATATCTATTTATAAGTTTATTTTAGAGTTTATATATGAAATCTCTTGTTCTATATAACCTTTATAAATACAATTTCATATTTATCTTCACTTTAAAATCATATTTTTTATCACGAATTATTTCCTGTCTATGAATTTTCTTTAGAATTTTGTCCTATAGACAAATAGAAGAGGAGAAATCAAGGAAAACATTGGAACGGTTTATATGAAATGTTTAGATTGAGTTCCCCTTCCTGAAGTCGGGAAGACGTGAGTTCAGATCTACACTCAGACACTTACTAGTTGTGTGACCCTAGGTGAGTCACTTAACTTCTATTTACTTCAGTTTCCTCATCTGTAAAAGGAGAATAATAATATTGCCAGCCTCATAGGTTTGTTTGAGTAACAGATGGAATATTTACAACATGCTTAGCACAGTGCCTGGAAGGTGGTAAACATTATTTAAATGTTAGTTATTATTAAAATGATTTTATTGTCTGAAGGTTTATAGCAACTCTATGAGGTAGATAGAACAGGTATTTATTACCTCATTTTACAGTTTATAGACAATGGAGAAGATTAAGTGACTTGCTCAAGGTGATAGTTAAAAAGTGGCAAAGTTGATTTTCAAAATGAAATATTTTGTCTTTTTCCTGTTCACCACAGCTGCTTTTCAAAATGGGTAAGAAGCTTCTCTTATTATCCACATATTTCTGATGTGAATAATTTCATATTGGAAATAAAAATAATTCAAGAACATAGAGCAGGTCAATAGTGGGGCTAGGATTTTAGCTATCCTGTAACCTAACCTGATGCTTTCTCTAGTAGAATGGAACTCAGAGTAAATTTAATCCAAAAAATACATTGTAATATGCCTGAGTATGTTATATACTACCTCCCAGAGGAGTCACTTTGAGCTCTAGATTTATCATCCTGTGATCTTCTAAGTAAAAAGGAGGTAAAGATTTATATATATTTATTCAGATGAAATTTTAATTAATTCTTTATTTTGAAAGTTTATCACTAATCTCATACTATATATATGCAGTATATATATTGCATATAATGCATATATTCTAAAGATCTATACTTCAAAATTTTCTTACGCATATTAGTTAAGCTTTCTTGTCTTCAGTTTTCTTAGACATAAAAAATGAGGAGAGTAGATCTGGGAGATCTCTTCAGCTCTATGATTTTATAATTAATCCCTGTAGACTGTAAATAGTAAAGATCCAAATCCAATTCTTTTCCCCCTTTCCTTAGAAAAGGTGTCATAAAGACATAATATTACAAGTTGAAAGAGATTTAGATCATTTAATCCATTTCCTTTCTTTTTTTAAATGTGGTAACTGAAACCCAGAGAGGATACTGCTGGTTAGGAGCAGAGGTGAAGCTAATTCATGGATCTTTACATTTTCCATCTGTCCCATTTTACATACACCAGGCTATAGGGAAGACAGGTGAAACAATTCTACCTATACTCTTTCTTTCTGCAGTTAACCCAGGGTTATAGAATATTGGAATTGAAAGGAATCTTAGAGGTCCCTTGAAAATAGACTTTCAAACTCTGAATGCTGGTATCCCTGCTCATAATGCTTTAAAAGTACCCTTAGTGTAGCAATACAATGCAGAATGTTCCCATATGAACAGTATCTGCTTGTATGCAGGACCAGTTATGGTTTTGCCCAAATTGAAATATATCCAGGGCTCGAAGTGGGGGTCAGGGTAAAACTAAATGTCACCTCACTTCTTTCCAGGAGGGCCTGAAATGACCTTGTTACTTAAGTCATGCCAGTTTTTTATTTTACTAATTGAATTAATATTATCATTCATATTACTTCCTTTTCTCCCATTGCTTCTCTTCTATACTTCAAGATCTTGTGGGTCTGTGACATAATTACAGCAAAATCATTAGAGAATCTCTATGTATTTTCTCTTTCCTCCATTCTCTTGTTTGGCAGATTATTATTATTATTATTATTATTATTATTATTATTATTGATAGGTTAAGGCATTATGTCTGGCTAAGTAACTTGTTGAGTAACATGGAAAGCCTGTGGCATTGATCAAGAAAAATTCTCAAATAAGATCCATATAAAAATTATCATAACTTTGACAAGCAATGGAATCTATAAAAGTATTCAGTTAACTAAATACTATGTAATTATCTGGGGCAATTTTTTAAGGTTGTCATCTTTGTCCAATTGAATTAATTGCTTATTCAGTCAACTCCCCATTTTATGTGATCATGTTGTTTTTTCATTCAATGTGCCCTTTCTTTGATGTTTCTGTAGTTACCGAATTGCCTAGCTTCATAGTTTATTTGCTGGGCCATTTACCTAAGTCAGTTAAGACAGTAACTGATAAATGGAACAATCATGTTCCCACATCTCTTCCACCCAACCCATGTTACTATGAGGTTCAAAGAAGTATTTTTTTTTATTTCCTGCCATCTAAGAAGAATGGCACTGTTATGGACATTAATAAATTGATTGCTTTATTTTTCAAACCTTATTCTTTGATTTGCACATATATTTCAACCATATAGCAAATCAAAATTATTAAAGATCTGCCATACATTGCAAGTATGAGCAAAATCATGCAAGATACTTTGAACATTATCAGTCCTATATAGTAATAATTACTCTAAAATGAATGAGATTTTTTAAACCAGCAATATTAGAGGCAAATTAATTCAATTCTGGGTATTCATTGTATTTGGAAAATCATCAGGTAGGATAAAGTTATTCATGTTGTTATGTTATCCTTTGATTTTCTCTCAAGTTAAGGGAAAATTGAATTCATCACCAGAATCTGCTTATAAGGAAACCAAATGTAATGGCAGAGAAATATTCTTATTAATCTAAACCAAAGTCCTAAACTTTTCATTTTTTAAAATAAAAATATTTCTGATTTCTAATTTTTTAAAAAGTTAGTTTCTACTTTGTGAACAAACTAATTCTTACTGAGATTAATTTTTCAAAATAATTTTAATTCTGTCAAGCCTCCTTAAAAAAAATCTACTGATTGTGAAAGACAACTGTTACCATATTGGTCAAAAAGAAAGGTGGCTCTGAATGCTATATACTCTTAACCCTTAAAGTGAGATCACTCTGGATAATGGGGGTTGGGGTAAGGAAGTAAAGGTAGGAAAAAAAAAAAACCTGATGAGGAGCTACACTCAGGTTTTATTCAAGTCACATTTGGGGAAAAGTGAAGCATCTGTAGTTGACCAATATAATACTATTCTCATTTTATAAATGGAGAGATTGAAGGAGATATTATACGACTTGATTAAGGTCACTAAGTGAGGCAGTTTTTCAGCCAAGAATAGGAATATAGGAGTTTTTCTTGTGAATATGCTAAACAGATGCCTAAGATATGTTTTCCTAAAATTTTGACTTGTTTGAAGTTTAATTATATCACAGGTCATAGATTTAGAGCTGGGAACTTAGAGGTTATTAAGTCCAACCCCTTCATTTTACTGATAAGAGACTAGCCACGAGTCACGCCTTTATTTATTGTCACAGGTATTATTCAATCTCACATTTTCTGGACTCTGTGTGAAGTGTCCCATTTCTTGCACCACTGAGCTGCCTATATCACTTATAGCTTCAACTAGAATTAAGGAAAGAAGGCTAATGTGGAATATCTATCTATCTATCTATCTATCTATCTAGTTAGTTAAGAGGTTTATTTGTTTAATTATTCAATTGAAAAATGGAGTACCTACTGTGCTAAGTGTAGGGAGCTACAGTATAGAATACAAAAATCAAGGACATATAGCCTACCCTTAAAGCTTACTCTTTAGATAGGGAAAGTCTTGAAAAACATAGCAGGGGAGGGGAAAAGTCATTATTTTAAATTACATTATGTACTTTGATAACAATTATAATTTGTGCAGGAAAGAATAGAAACAATTTTAAGGTGCTGATTTGTAAAAGTAATAAATAAAGAATTGTGTGGAAAGTAAAGTAAAAGAAATTTGGGGGAAGATCACTGGACTACTGGAAACAAGGAAGGCTCCATGAGAAGAAGGGATGCTAGAATATAAATTAGGAGAGAGTATTCATATAAAAATATAAACATGATGATACATTTCTCATTAAATTTGTGAATTTATGTTAGCCAAATGTTTCACAGTTTTTGGCAACTATTTCTCATAACTGTCCATTATAAACTTTATATATATATATATATATATATTTTATATATGCATAATTTTAATATGTACACAAAGGTTGAGAGAATTGTGTAAAAGCAAAGCCAGTTAGTAACATATTAAACCATAAGCAGACTTAAGGCCACATGAGGAACATCCTTCTTCCATTCTTCTGCCTGCATTTTATCCAGTCTCTTTTTCTTTGTACTCCTTCTTTTATACTTTTATGACTTATTAGGACACCTGGGAAAAACTCTGGGGCACAGATGAGAAAAAAAGCCAAGGGAGGAAGTGGTAGGGAAGAAGCAGTCGGGTAGTTGGGTGTCCCAGGCAAATACTGAGGTTCTGAAAGCAGTGATGGTGAAAGGGAGTCACAAAGGAGCTTGTTCCCTCCCTTTGTATTGCTGGGACCTTTCGGATTTGTCAGGTTCTCCTTCTGTGTATTGGATAAGCAAGAAAGCAAGAATGACCACGTGTAAACCAAGCCTGAGCTCTTAGGCTGTTATACTGGAGCTCAACTTGTCTCTCTAGAGTGTTAACTTTTGACAGTTTGTATCAGAAACTTAATGTTTCTTTTAAGATTTTAATAGAAACACCATTAAGGAAAATAAAAATCTTTTCTTAAAGAAAAGGCAACTGATCTTCATTGAAAATGATTCTGGCCTCAGAGGAGAGTGTAGTTGGAAAGGCAATTTAAAAAAAATGAACCATTTAAGACCTTTATTTTACTTCATTAGAAATGGCTTTCCTATGTTTTAAATCAGTGTTTATGAGTTCCACTGCAATATTTCAATTTGCCTTTTAATATGATCAAGGTTAGTACTGAGAATCCTGTATACAACAGTAGACATTTTCATTTATCCTAATCTTAGAATTTAAAGGACATCATTATACAGTACTGTAGAAAGCAATTTCTTTCCTTGCAATATAATCCAAATGAACATAATACTGGGGGGCTGTTGGGGCTCTTATTTGATTTACATTTGAGAGAAATAATTGTGTTCATTTTCTCTCCTAAGATTACTTATACTGTATTATAAACTAAATTCTAAGGTGAAGATTCATATCCATGGATTTATATATGTAGCATATTTATATAAATACATACACTCAGACACACTTATATAAATAAATTTTATATATATATATATAAATTGATAGACATATATACAAAATTTTTGTGTATATGCAGTATATTTTTGGGATTCAGACTGTAATGGACTCATGGAAGAATTCCTTTTACCAGTGTAGATAAACAACTCATCTTTAGTATAAAGAATTATCTGAAGCATTGTGGCATTGAAACTCTGACCCATAGAAATATATATGTATTGGAGACAGGATTTCTAATGTCTTAATGGTTTCAACGTTGGCCTTTTGTCCATTACCTTATTCTGCCTTTTAAAGGTAAGAATCTCTGTGCTGACGATACTCATTAAATTTTGATATCTCTATATTCCTCTTAAAAGCTATTTCCTTCATGTTATAGCATGAAAACAGAAAACAAAGTCTCTGAAGGCAAGCCTTTTTTTTAAGATTTAAAAATCAAAGTTCACTTTTCACTGATTGTGGCATTTCTGCATATTTGGAAATCAATTCTGCTAGGATGACAGGATTACTTTAAACTAAAGTGTTTCTAAGAGTCACAGTGTAGATTATTGAAAACCACAAATCTTTATTTTTAATTAATGGAATCTATGATTTAGGGAACTGTTGTTGAATATGAAAAAATTGTAAGGTGATGAATAAAGAGATTATTAAGTATCTCTGAAAAACAGAGCACTTCTTTAGACATGAATTTTTCTTTGAAAGAGCCTTTAATAATTCTAGGAATATAGCTATTATCTGGGAGAGAGATCCTTTAGACCTGGAAGTTCTATCTGTTTTCCATATATTATTTTTCATTACAGTGCCTATAGGGACATAATATCTCCTCTTTGACCCTCCATAGTTTTATTTCTCTAATTGCCTTACATTTGCAGCATAACTTTTCATTTTAAGACATTTGCAATGTCTACTGAAATTGAATTTTATTTCCAGCTTGCAAACTTTTAAAAGTTAAGTTTACAAATCACAAGAGGGCTTTTCATTCTTTTATTATTTGTTCAGTTCCTAACTTTCGTGTAAATTTAAAAAAAAATTTCAAGAAAATATTCTCTGAATATTAACTGAAATAATCTGTCCCGCAATGACAAGTTTAGCCTACAAATATCATTCCATTCTCTCCCCTCCATTTCTGTCATCTCAGGATGACCATTGTTGGATCATATATACTAAGTATATGAAGCAAAGTATAATAGACAGACAGTACCTCAATTCCTTAAAATCATGTTGGTCCTTTCTACCCATTGTTCCTAATTTCAGAGTACAAGACTAAGCAAAAAATATGTTGACTTCATTTTCTTCTTCTTTCCTTCCAGTATATCAGATTTCTTTTGAAATAATTAGCCTCTGAAATGGAAAATTTCAAATGCAAATGTCTTGCATTGATCTAAACTTTACTTTTCTTGGGCTTCTGACCTTCTGCTTTTGGTTAACCCTGCTTCAGGACAGAAATTTATAAATCTGAAACAATGATGAACTACACGATCTGTTCAAAGGAGTTTATAATTTAAATGACTTTAAAAACAATAAAAAAAGTATTTTGAGGTCAAATGGATCCTTAGGGTAGGAGATGAGCTGATCTGCTTCTTTTTATGCCAGGTCCACTGTACAATAGTTGACCGTGGCAGATAATCAGATGTGTTATGACAAGGATTGTCATAAAACTGAGTGGAGGAGTCCTGGTTTACGCTAGACGTTTTTTCAACAATGTCATTCCCATGTAACTTGTTGTCCCTTATCTTCATGAAGTCGGGATCTTCAAAGGACATTTCTTACACAACCTGTGAACTTGCTGTATTTAATTTAGAGATATTCCAATATTTTCCTCTTATGTCACATGACCTGACGATTATCATCAGATAACCCCTCCTTCTGGTCAATGGCCACATACAAAACCTTGCCTAATTATTTGTGTTTGCACTTTGTAAAAATGAAGAAAACAAGTCCACCAGGGCTATTTGTTCTGTTCTTTTCATTGGACTGAAAGAAGGAATTGATGATCACTGAGCACAAAAAAAGCTGAGGTTGAATTTTAAAATCCTATTTAGAAACCATTTTTTTTTGTTTTGGGAATGAGCAATTTCCTAACATTATGGTCATTTTATTTGATAAGCTAAATTAACAAAATGTACTTAATATTAAAGTGATTAGTTTGACTTCTGTAATTATTGATTCCTTGCACTCTCTAATCAATTCATATTTCTCAAAATTATTTTGTTTTGGAATCAAGTAACTGGTTGTCTTTTATTTCTGTCATCTTTCAAAAAAGCCTTAAGTCACAAGATTATTTATCTCTATTTAAATTAATATTCAGTCTGTAACTTCTATTATTTTTTGTTTATGTGGAAATAATTTAGAAAATAAAACTAAAACCCTTCAGTTGTTTTCCAGTAGTAAAATAGGTACTTCATAATGAAAATATATTTTTCTTTCTTATACTTGTTTTCCTGTTGTTTTAATGATCACCATCTGAGGTAGAAGTAGATTTAATTAGTAAAATGGACCAATGAGCACTGATTTGGTTGATCAGAACCAAATTATTAGTCAAAAGGATAATATAGTCTATCAATAAAATTGATAGTTCTATCCAAAAATTGCTGAAAAAACACTTTGCCCTACTTATTTTCTTACATTTATTTTTTTCCCTTTAGAACACAGAATCAATATCATAAGTGCAATGGACCCCTCACCCCAATTTTGACAGTTTCATTGACTTTAACTTTGACTCATTCTCTGTTAATCCCAAATATGCCTTAAAGTTGAAAAAAATTACATTCACTGAATTTATAAAATCTTTCACCCCAAAGGTCATGGGGGGCGGGGGGGACAGTTAAAAGATTTCTTCTACCCAATTCTCTCCCACTTATGGGCAAAATCTTAATTCAATTTAATTTTAATGTAATCAATTTGATCTATTTGATCAAAAAGCAGTGCTTCAAGACTTCTTTGCATGATGGATACTCTATTAACTACACTAGAAGGAGAATTTTAGATACAGAAAACCTGCTTGTTTGCATCTGATAGTCTAAAAGAAAGATTTCTCTTATTTTTTTTCAACAAAACTGTAAATTTTAGTCTTTCTTGTTGACCTAATCCAAAGTTCTGATTTTTAACTATATAATGTCTTCCTTTCTAATGCAAATTTCTCTCCTTCCTTTTTTGTTGTCCCCAGCACAGTTTAGAGACATCTGGACACTATCCTTTGATTAAGAGCCCTTCATATACATGAAGATTTATTTTATTAAATCATCCTTCAGTGTCCTTCACAATGAATAGTTCCACTTTCCTTCATCATACGTCATTTTTCTAACATTTAATCATCTTTAATTTTTTGTCCTTAATACCTTACAATATTATACACTATATTACTGTTGCTCATCCCAATAATGCATTTACTTTTAATTATCTAGAGCTGCTGATTCTGGTCAGTTTAATTCCTAGAAATTATTTCATTTGCATGTAGTTCATCTTTTTTTCACCATGAATTTATGCAATATTTTTCTTTCCCATGTATTCAAACCCTAATTCCAACTCATTTGTCTTTATTGAGCTTATAATGCTTCGTCATCTTCTATTTACTGAGGTCATTTTAAAATTCTGATATAACTTCCTGAGACATTATTTCTTTTTCCCCTCTTCATGCCACAAATATATCCCAAACTTAGTGTCTTTTGAAAACTTAATGAATGACATTTAGGTCATTTATGAAACTAATTCCAAGACTTAGTGCTGATGAACATCATTTAATATTCCCTTCTAGATTTACATCAATCTATTTGTAAATAATCCCTGGCAATTGGGTTTGAAAGTCACATTTTCTATTTAGTTCTGGTCTTTTTGTTAGAAATATTTATGCAGTAAATATCCACTTTTTCCCTTGAAGGAATATACTCAATTTCCCCAGGTAGGTTTTTCTTGATTATAAGAACCTAGCTTTGTTGTCTTACAGAATATCATATTCCAAGCCTCCTGCTCCTTTAATGTTATAGCTGCTAAATCTTGTGTAATTCTGACTATGGTTCCATGGTATTTGAATGGTTTTTTCCCTTGCTGCTTGAAGAATTTTTGCATTGACTTGGGAGCACTGGAATTTCTGAGGAATTTTCATTTTGGGCTCATTTTTGCATGGTAATCAGTAGATTCTTTCAATTTGTATTTTATCCTTTAGTTCTAGAATATCAAATCATTAGGTAATTATTTCTTGAACTATGATATCTAAGCTCTTTATTTGATCATGTCTGTCAGGTAATCCAATAATTCTTAACTCTTCTCTTCTCAAATCTCTTTTCCAGATCTGTTTTTTTCCCAATGAAATATTATTACATAGTTTCTTCTATTTTTCTTTTTTTACTTTAATTTATTGTTTCTTAATGTCTCATGTAGTCATTAACTTCCAGTTATCCATTTCTAATTTTTCACTGAACTTTTGTAACTTTTTCTATATGACAATTTTATTTGTAAAGTATTATTTTTTTCAAATTTGGGTATGTACTTGTTATCAAACTGTTAATTGCCTTTTCATAATATTCTTTCTTTGCTTTTACTTATTTACCTAAATTTTCCTCTACTATTCTAATTTGATTTTGGAAATAACTTTTTTTTAGCTCTTTTAGGATTTATTTTTTTGGTGCTTGTGTGCAAATATCATTTTTCTCTGAGGCTTTGCTTCTGACTGTTTTGACTTCATTGTCTTCTTTTGAGCTTGTTTCTTCTTCCTTATCACCATAGTAGCTTTTATAGTTATATAGTTTTATAGTTTATAGTTGCCTTTTGCTCATTTTTCCATACTATTTTTTTAATTGGAATTTTTTATTAACATTTGGCTTTGTTCCTAGAATGGGGGGTAGGTTAGACTCTATGTCAGGCTTCAATTTTTTTTTACAGCCCTGTACTGAGAGCTACTTCTAGGGGTTTAGAATTTTTTGATGTTATCATCTCTGATTTGGGACCTTTCAAAACTACCGTTTAGTCCCACTATTGGTGTTTCAACTATGTTGGGCTCTAGAACTGTTTCCTTCTTGGTATCACAGATCTTTCTATCTAATCCCCTATACTGTCTTGGGTTGGAGGAATATTTCACTCTGACATTTTGTTGGCTCTACCATACTGGCAATATGTATACTGCTTTCATTTGATCTAGGTAGAACATTTACTTAATTCTATTGGATTAGGATCAATTATATTTGTCACTTCTTCTTAACCAATTAGGTTTCTCATTTTTTATTATAAATTTAGACTACTTAGAAATTTCAATAAATCGTAGAATATCAGAGTTAGAAAGCACCATAGAAGTCACCTTCTTCCTAACTCTGTAACTTTGAACAAGTTTTTTAACCTCCCTGTGCCCACTTCTCTCATTTGTAAAATGTGGCATTGAACTTGACAACCTCTGAGGCTTTTCCAATTCTAAATCTGGTCTAGTCCCTGTAATTTACAGATAACAAAAATGAATTTTGAAAATGGTTCAACCAGATAGAATAAATGGTGGGGGCAGAATTAAAATTCAGGGCTTTTGGCTTTTGGTTTTAGAGCTCTTCTACTCCACCCTAACATTTTATTTAGCAATACATTCTAATTTCAGCCAGTAACCCATTTCTTTCTTTTGTATTTTCAAATTGATAGCAATGATCATTTCCCTCTTTCTCAGGCACTCTCCTAGGTTTGTTTGTCTTTTGAGATTACTGGTGTCCAATCTCCTCATTTTGTATATGGAAAATACTGGAATCCAGAGTGATGAAGTGACTTTTATGCAATATAGCAAATGTCAGATAGAGGATTTCAACTTCTTTTGTATGACTGCAAAACTATTAATTTATTGGACTCTCTTTCTAGTTTGCTTTTCTGAATTCCCAGTATTTCCTTCATGTTAACTAGAAAAATCTTTATCTTAGTTGGTTCCTTGGCTTTTTTTGCATTTCAAAATTGTCACTGATCCTTTCACATCTGCTATTTGACTTAATTTATTGATTTCCCAAAGTTGTTAGGTAAAGTCTCAAGCTACCCAATAATCTAATTTGCCTTTATTGCAAAAGTATAGCTTTTCTTTCCTTTGTAGTATTGGTATTATGGTTAAAGGTCATGGAAGTCTTCTCTTGATTGTAATGCCTATGACAGCTCTATTATCCTTCTTTCTGTGAAATAAATGTTTATTCTTGATAGATGTCTAAAGCCATCCACCTCCCTTTTCTTCTGCCTATCCTTTCCAGATAAATAGTATCAATCTCAATCAACATTTTCATTGTGATAACTTTTTGATGTTATAAATCAGTCAGAAACATTTACAGTATTTCTATTTCTTGACTAGTTTGTAAGATGTTTAGGGTCAGTGACTATTTCTCATTTTTTTATATCGCCTTATCTTATTTGATCTTCAC
Organism: Macrotis lagotis; assembly: GCF_037893015.1. Lineage (NCBI taxonomy): Eukaryota > Metazoa > Chordata > Mammalia > Peramelemorphia > Peramelidae > Macrotis > Macrotis lagotis. The sequence continues at coordinate 78,512,992 of NC_133663.1, read as the reverse complement.
AACAGTCCTTTGAAGTAGAGATTATTATTATCCCTATTTTACTATTGAGGAAACTGTAGTAGACAGAAGTTGTGTGTCACACAGCTAGTAAGGTTTTGAAGCTGGATTTTTAGTCTGACTCCAGACCAACTGCAATGAATGACAAGTCCATCTATAGCATCACAGGTTAATAGCTAGATTTTTATAGATGTTAGAGGTCATTGATTCCTGGAAATTTAACCTAGGAAATTAAATGACTTACTCAAGGTCATACAGTTAGTGTTTGAGGTAGGATTTGGAACCCAGGTCTTCATGATTCCAAGTTCAACCTTCTACTGCTACATTTAATGCAGTGCCATGTGGAATATTTTGAGTAAAGGTTTTTCCTTGTTGTTCACTTCTGAAGTGTGTTTGTGTTGATGCTTTACCATGTGTTCTTAAATTGCACAAACTTGGTCTTTTAATACGTCTTTTTTTTTCCTGGCCTAACATTTCTCCTTTATTGACCTAACAATATAATTTGTTTTGTCTGTTATGTGAGCAGAAGCTATGGTGCCCAATGACTTTTAGTTATTTCCTCCTGATATTTTAAATTTAGAATCTGGCAAGTTAAACACCTACTAGATTTTCAATCTTCTTAAAGAGGTAGGCATTTGCTACCTTAAATTTAATCTTGGTCCTAGAAGCTATGGTTACTGATTTCCTTTTATCTATGTTGAGTTTGTCCCTTTCTTCCCATTCGCTATCACATATCTTTTTTTGCTTCCATTTCTATATATTTGAGATGAAATATGGTATAATCAGAATTCTTTGAAATAAGTTTTTGCACTGTCAGTCAGAAGGGATTTTTACCTATTTTCCTTTGAAAATATGTGTTCCTTCTTCAATATTAATAGAATTTTTAAACTCTTTGTGACTTAGAATTATCCTTTATTAACTCAAGATATTCCCATGAGGTGGATTTATGATTTAGAAAACTTCCTATTTGATAGATGAAGAAATGAAGCAGAGAAAGGATAAAGATAGAGGAATTAAGTGACTTGCTCAAGGTAACATAAAATAAACATATAAATCACAAGTGTGTCCATAGGTAGCAATCCTTAGATTTTAGAATCTTATTTTAGCAATCCTTAGAAAAATTATTGCCTGGTGGTGAACACATAAATCTAGATGACAATTTTATTAAATTGTTATCCTATATATTTAGAAAATAAAAGATTATATTTGTCATGCAAGTATCGCTTTTCATTTTTCATATTTTTCTTATTTTATAATATGTAATCAAAGGAATTTCATATTGACTTCTGCGTTTCCAACATTAAAGAGCAGGGAAGTAGGATATTTCTAACTCTAGCAGTCTTTAACTCTTAATTCAATTTCTAGTATTCCATAGAGGAAAACAGCCTACTGCAATAAAGAGTAATAACTAAGATAAATGTTCCTTAATCTAAAAGAATGGCTGAATCCATAAAAAATCATTTACAAGTAATTTTTTTGGTGAGTTTCTTGTGGGAGTGGAGACCTCTAATGACCTATTTAATATAGAGTACACTTTTCAAATTCATCGATTTCCTGAATATCTTTTTTATTTTTGATTACTATTTGTGCTTATGTTGCTACCACCAATATCCTTGGGAGGAAAAAGTGGGAATTGAGCTATGTTAATGCAGACCAATATTAGAGAGGCATTAATCATTCCTATTGATGGTGGAGGCGAATATCTCCTAAAGAGTTTGTAACATCTCTACTAAATACTCAGCTTGCCTAATATTAACATACATAGAATCTGAGCCTTAGAGGGAATCTTGTTCAATCTTGGTCAAAATCTTTTCTACAGCAAATTTGAAATAGCCAACCAACATTCAATTCACAACTTCTTGTGATGAGGAACTCATTAACTATTGAGTTAGTAATATCCTTCACTTTTGGAATCTTTCATTTATTAGAAAATTTCTTTCTTTCTTTCTTTCTTTCTTTCTTTCTTTCTTTCTTTCTTTCTTTCTTTCTTTCTTTCTTTATTAAACTGATATCTTTTTGCAGGAACTTTCATCCATTACTCCTTTTATTATCCTAAAACAGTCTAAACAAAACAAACAAAAATCCTTCTTATACATGAAAAACCTTCAAATACTTTATCTATAATATTCCCTGTCAATGTTCTTTTCTCCATTCTAAACAATTCAGTGGTCTGGCATAATTTTAAATCCTTTGACCATTCTGGTTTCCTTTTTTTTAAATGCAATCAAGTATTTCACAGTCATGCCTAAATTATGATCTTTGATTATAGTACTCCCTAACCTCCTTCATTGTTAACAAGTTGCTAGGATCAGATTAGCTTTTTGGACTACTACCTTGTTACACCATTGATTCCCAATGAAGCTTGCAGGTCACTAAAACTCCCAGAACTTTTTTTTCCTCACTGGAACTATTGGGCCCTTCACATCTTACCCATCCTTAAATTTAGGCAATTTATTTTGTCAGTTTCTGTGTAGGATCTTATACTAATTGATCTTAATTTTTAAAAATTTGATACACCTTCCACTCATGCTTTCAAATCAATGACAAAAATGTTGGAGAAAAGAGAGTCAAGGATAAATTTGTTTTATAATTCCCTAGATATTTTCCTCCAGATTGACATTGACCCACTAGTCATCTTTTATTGTTACATGCCTTCATCTACCATTTGGCATAGTTCCTCCCCATGGCTTTTTTTAATCTTCAATTTTTGGTTGTAATTCTTGTCTTATATTATTTACCTCTGAAGCTATCCATGATATTGTTTTTATGTTTTTACCTTGAAAACCATGGCACTGTTGTGAAGAAAGAACTGGCTCAAACCTTGTCACTGATACATGTTGTCTAAGTATCCCTGGATGATTCACTTAGCCTCTCAGTCATCTAGGTGACTCTCTAAGGCTAAATTAACTGTACTGAGAATCAGAATTTTATTACTGAGAAATCTCTATACCATTGATATCATGGATCTGATCAATTTTTAAAAATCTTTTTCTAAGTTTCATACCCTAATTATTGCCCATCTTCTGAAGACATTATTATTATTATTTTTAAGTTTTGCTGCCTATTATTTTCTGTCCTATAGATCATTCACTAAATTAGAACCTCATTATCATACCAAATTTTTTTTAGGTTTTTGCAAGGCAAATGGGGTTAAGTGGCTTGCCCAAGGCCACACAACTATGTAATTATTAAGTGTCTGAGGCTGCATTTGAACTCAGGTCCTCCTGACTCCAGGACTGGTGCTCTATCTACTGTGCCACCTAGCTGGCCCTTATCATACTAAATTTCCTGGTCTTAGATACAGGTTTTGGGTCATTAAAAAAAGTTCATTTACATTTTTTCACTACAATAAAGTTTTTGCTATTATTATTCCCATTTTACAGATGAAGGAATTAAGGTCCAGAGAGGTTTAATGACAACTGGTCATATTTGTGGCAAAATTTGAATCATATTCTTCCTAATTCTAAGTCTAACGTTCCATCTACTAAGCCACTTAGCTGTCTTAGGCTATAGTATTCAATCCACAACTTTTTGTGGTGAGAAATTCACTACCTATTAATTTAGTATTTTCCACATTTGTAAGGTTCACCATGGAATCATGTCTAAATTTCTGTTTGCAGTTTAAAGCCACGGAATTAGATTAAGTTCCAAGTAGATTGGACCTGATATTTCTGTCTCTGAACCAAATCTGGATCATCAGTCTGTCTGATCATCTTCTAGGAGTAGGGTTAGACACATACTTAACTAATGTTCTTATTCCAATTCAGAGTTCTGTCATCAGTTTAAGAAAAAGACAAAGAATGAAGCCAAGGCCTATGATGGGACTCACCTCTTCTCCTTCAATTGGTCTGCACTGATGCTGGCTTCTAGTCTGTGAAAGCTTGCATGTCACAGACAGCCAGGATTAGGAAGATACCCATAATGCAGCAGTGGCTCCAAATTCCAGACTTGACCTACCTAACTCAAAAAGTTTGCTAAGATATTTGAGATACATTTTAAGTCCTGAATTTAACCCAGATTGTGGTAATTATCCTCTACCAAATTTCTGTCAGCTGGATAATAGAAGTAAGTTTTTTATTGCTCTGCATCATATATTGAAATATACCCATCTCAGATTGCTATTTCACACTGATTTGGAGACTTCTCAGATATCACATCTTAGGGATTTGCTTATTTGACTGACAAGATCTCTAAAATTTACCTAGTTTCCTGATAATGAATCATTCTTACACCAAGTCAAACCAGAACTTTCCCTTCTGCATTCTCCCTCAATTCTTTCCACACCTCCAATCCACACAGAACTGAAAGAGAAAGACATTGGGTGGGATGTACAGTGCTTAGTCCTTGTACATTTTAAAAAGATTCTTGTCTTAGCTGTTCCCCTAGGTATTACCAAATCTATTATTCTAATTCACTTTGAAATCAGTGACATTAGAGAAACATATCAGAACTTTCAAATTTCTAAGACATTTTGTAGATGACATTGAATGTTTACTGAGTAGCAGAATGAGGAAAATTGTTAGGAAGTTAATGGGATAGCATATCAGAAAAGCTTGCTTAAAATTACAAATATTGCATTACTTATTGAAAAATTATTTTCCAAACTACATTGGATAAGCGTTGACTATTCATACCACAGTAGAATTTTAAATAGGATTCTTACATTTCCTTTTATATTTAAGGTTTCTATATGTAAATAACATGCTAAGGATGCTTTTAATTTGTATTGATGATGGGAGTTTCCATACCAGAAATCCCTCATGCTGATAAAATCACAAGGCCAGACCCTCTCCCTTACCCTTCTCCAACTTCATGCCTTTAAAAAAAGCAGAAATTCTAAAAATTCCCTCTGCAATATCTAATTATTTTTTTAAATCTCAGAATCGTTCCTTGCTCTTGTGCCTACCCCAATTAGGCTACTTTTTGATAGAATGTAAGCCCCTTCTGGGCAACATCTGATGTTCCTTTGTCTCTTATCTCCCCCAGCAGCTAGCACAGAGACCTTCTCTTTTATGCCATAATCATCTGTTTACCTTTTATATTCACACAAAGAGATTGTAGAGAGATAACTTTTATTCATTGTAATCCTTTTGCACATAAATGTTTAACACCTTTAATTGAATGATTAAATGAATGCTTTTGAATTTAGAATTTTGTAGTCCTATAAGCAAATAGTATTAGAGATCCTCTTTGTTAAGACTACATCCCCCAAAATGACTGAAAATAGTAGCCATCCCAATAAATGTATTTTAAGACTTGTGAAAATAATAATGACAAATCTTACACCTCCTATATTTTTTTCCAAACCTCCATTCTACATTGGAGATACTTTAATGTTTGCAAAGTGCTTTTACATACTTTATCTCATTTAAACCTCAGAACTCCCTGTTTCAAAGAAATTGAGGGCGATGCAGAGTAGTTTGTCCAGGGTTACATACATAGTGACTTAAGAATGATTTAAACTGGGGCTTTTTGACTCCAAGACTAACATTCTATTATGCCTCTAATATGACATGAACTAGGTCCAATTTGGGTGAAAACATGAATCATCAAAGATGGAGAGTTTTCTAGGTAATTATAAGTTAATAGCCAACAGAATCTTGATTATGGAACAGCAGTCAATACATCCTTTGCTTATAATTTTTACATTATTAAGGGACTTATGGTACTATCTAACTAGGAAGACGCATATACTTTGGAGGTGACTCTACACTCTTAAAGGCTATCCCAGTATATCTCAAACTCTGGAATGGTTTCAAGTAGGTATCTGGCCTAGTTAAGACTGGAGTAGCTCCTTACCAGAAGATTTTCCATCAGGCATTGACTTTTGTGGTCAGAACTTCTCTTGAGGAACATTTACTAATAGAGGATCATTACTTAATACTGAGGAAATCACACTTTGAAAGCATAAGCAGCTCAGAGGAAAGAAAGAAGAAGATAACTCTTCCATTTGTTTCGGCTCATTTTTTGGGCTTGTTTATTACTTGTATCTTTTAAGTAAATATGATTTAAGTAGATATCATGAATATAGGATTATATGAGGTGCAGCAACAAATAAAATCTGTTGCTTATTATCAATCTCACATATAAACATGTATCATACATTGATGTATCATACATATAAGTCTATATTATATATATAAATGTATGTATATGTGTGCATATACCTGTATGTACATGTTCTTTGAAAATGAAACATTGCTTTTCCTTTAATATGAAATTGTCAAATGATACTATATTTGATTCCCAATTTCTTATACTCATATCATCATTAGACTTCAGGTTTCTTCAGATATTCAAAATTTAATCAGTGGGCAACTAGACAACATTCCTCTGTACTCTTCTTAACCTTTTAACATCATCTAGACGTTCCTAACATCTAGGTTAAATGTTGTTCCTAAGACTTTCCTTTGTGTTTAGGTCATTCTTATTAGGATGCATAAGCAGTTTCTGTGGTAGGTGACTTGTTTCCTACAGTGCTTGCATATTTTCAGTAGGAGAAGTTGATATTTGAAGTGATGCAATTTGTGTTACATGTCATGGAACATCTCAGAAAGTTACCTTGAGAGGAGGGGTTGGAGAGAAGGAGGAGCTTTGGCTAAAGACATTTAATGGCAGAATGAAAGGGAATTCAACAGTCTGTATGTGCAGTCAGGCTTAACCATAAGACTGTACCTCCCTACCCCTACATTTTGTTTCACCTTAATTGAAAATTTTCATATTTATATTCCTAAACAATCCATCTGATTCTGTTCAGTTTTAGTGGCAATCTTCACTTTCAAAATGACGAGGATTTTGACAGCTTACAAAGTGGTAAAGGCGCTGAAAACTGGGTTTTGCAATGGAACTGCTCAGCGACAATGGAAAGTATCAAGAACTGGCATCAGGCTGATGAGTGTTAAGGTAATGTTTCCTTATTTGTTCTTTCCAGTGCGATACACTTTAGTGCTTGTAGCAGGGAGCAAAGACTCACTGACAAGAGATAGCAGATCTGAATTGAGCATCTAAGTACTAATTTATTATTTACTTGACTAAAGAACTTCAAAAGGCAACAAATCCTCATTAGAATTTGCAATGAGTTTGAAAATTCCAGTGTGTATTTCAGAGAAGGTTTAATAATTCCTGGTGGATACATAAGACATAGGCATAATTTTACAGTGACCATTTCTCAAGGGTTTTGTAGCTGACCAAACTTCTTTTTGAACTCATAAACCACTGCTAATGATTTAAGGGACTAGAAAAGCAATATGATGTGATGAATGGAGAACTCATATTAGAGTTAGATATTAAAAGAATAAGTCCTTCTGCTTGCACACTGATTGGATAACTCTGGGCAACTGATTAAATCTGTTATGGTCTGTCCTAGGTACCTCTTTATGGCTATAAATGGCAGTATAGGACTTTATCTGCACTGGTAGATGGATTTTCCACCTTGTGTGTTTCCTATACCAATGAAATCACAGGTCTAGTTAAAAAAAAGTTTTGGTTGTAGCCTGGGAAGATTGCTTGCTGACCAATGAAAATGCCCCAAATCTGAATATGTTCATTGTATGCCCCCCAGGCTCATTTTAAATTAGTTATCCAACTTGGAGTAATTATCTAGCACCTCTCCAAGTATATCAAATAAATAATTTTCATTTTAGAGACTAAGAAATTGAGGCGAAGAGCAGTTTAGATTGTTCTAGTAATATAGTATAATTGAGATAATAAAATATGTAATATTAAATGGATACTGGACTTGCAAAGAAACCTGTCATGTATTTCTTGCCTCAGACATATACTAGCTATGTTATTTTAGAGAATTCATTTAACCTCTCTGTTTCTCAATTTCCTTTTTTTGGTAAAATGAAGGGACTGAACTCAGTGACCTCTAAAGTATTTTCCAACTCATTCTGTGATTAGTCACAAAATGTCCATATCATCACTTGACTTTCTTTTTTGCTTTTGTATTAATGTATGAGGAGACATCACCAAATTGTTGTGAAATGAATGTGCTAATTGCCAATTAAAATTATTAACAGTGAATGCAAAATTTAAGTAGACAAAGGAACATTAAAAAAATCCTACCTAAATAATACAAATTCTCAGTGGTAAAGTAGCTGTATCACAAAAATTGCCTGTGTCTGTTATGAACTTAAAAGCAGTATATACTAATTTCTATTTATATTATTTTATCTGTAATAGGAACAATAATTATTTTTAAAAATTACCAGCTAATTCTTCAGCCTCTACAGTTTCAAGTTTATCAGGCCTGGGGAATAAGGGTGGGTCAGTGTCAGTAAATTTTCTCACCTTGAATAACATGAATACCACAGAGTTGGCTAAGTAAGCATTGAAGGTAGATGCTGCTAGATCTAAGACACATGAGCAAGGGTGAAAGGATGGAAATGAAACAAGGAGGGGAGAAAGAGAGAGGAGAAAAATGAGGCACACTTGAGCCTACCATTTGCAGCTACCATTAGCTAAGTCATTTTGTTATGCCTACTGTTTGGGAATTCCATTTAGGGGATTAACAGCCCCAGCAGCAAAAGCATGGAAGACCTCACCTGAAGAGGCTCTTGGGAATCTAAGTTCCAAGAGAAGTTGTAACAATGGCTTTAGAAACAATGGAGTAATTAATCTTTTGGAATTCTATTTCTGTGAAAAGGAGAAATTATCAGGAAATTATTTCACCAACTATAGGAGAGATATGTGTATTGGAATAAAGAATGGGGTACATTATACATAAATATGCTTCTCAGGAGCTCCCAGAAGACAAGAACTTTTTCTCTATTCCAAATGATGATGATGATAATGATGATCCCTATCCCTTAACACAATGCCTTGCACTTAATAAATACTTATTGACTGTCTGAATATCCATATCAGGGAAGGGAGTTCATTGAAAGTAATAATATCCTGTATTTTTACTCTTTTGAGCAGAATATATAATTCTAAGGATGCATTTCAGATGCAATAACTTTATTGACCTCACAATATTGCCTATTAAGAAAAAAAGAAATAGAAATTTGATAGCATCCTAACCTCCTTGAGGTCAGAGACTATTTCATTTTTGTCTTTGTATCCCTAGTGGTAACTGGTACACAGCTGGTGCCTAATCAATGCTATTGATTAATTCAATACAGAGGACCATATAAATGGAATTGAGACCAGAATTCACATATCTTGGGCCCCAATTGTAGCTATATATACTCAGATCAATAGAAAAAAATAAGCTTTAGAAGGCATTTATAACATTTCTGCAGATGAACTTTGGGAGAAAGCAGTTCTTTTTCCTCCCATTGGCAGATGCGTTAAATGGATGCCACAGTTCATGGCTAAGAATGACAAATTTGTAGGAGAAATAAGGCATCATTGCTGACTGTAAAAGTCATTACTCACACTCAATCAAGGCTGGCTTGAATTTCTGTGGGAAATCCAGGCATGAAAAATAGGAGTTCTTGAACTTCAGAAATAGTTTATTAAAATTTTTGACTGGTGCCCAAGGGGACCCCTGCTATTATGGATTCATTTTGCTGCAGAATTCTACCCACCTTCATTTCTAACCTTTCATCCTTAGAAGTCAAAACCTTGCCACTTTTCCCTGTTTTGAACCCTCCTAGAATTTTGAGAGATGCTATACCTTGGAGATTCCAGTGGTGCAAATGTTGGTTAATAAAGGGCAGTGAGAGCTGTAGTCAGAGTTGTTTGTCCTACAGCTAGCAAGGTATTGAACAGAGTGTGAAATGTATAATGGGATTTAAGTCTGTGAGGCTTGTCTTGCTAATCAGCTATCATTGGGTATTTCCTCTGTGTCTTCTGAGGTCAACTATACTCCCCCTTTTGGCATAAAGGGTCCAAGGGTGGGTTTTGACGACAGCAATCTATGCCCTTGTTCTTTCATGCTTTTTTTTATTTGTATATTCTTCACTAATGTTTATAGATTGGGGTTCTGCCAAGTAAGCCTGCCATATTTCACTTGTAGTGAGGTGAGAGGAAAGAATGTCAAGGGGCTGTATACCTAAAATGAAGGTGACATCAAAGATAAGATTGACCAAAAGTCACAAAATAGAGAGGAATGCTAGATACGTGAGATTTTCCAGTATTGCATGAGTTGTACTATCATGGGGGCAGAGTAGAAAGATCTGGGAGTATTAGTCAGAAGACTGGATTGGCTGATTTCTTAACCATGTGACTTTGAACAAATCACTTAATCTCTTTGAATCTTAACTTTTTCCCTTGTGAAATGAGAATAAAGAGAGACCTGTCCTTGTCCACTTTGCTTAACAGGGCTAAAGGAAAGGTCAAATGAGATAATGCATGTAAAAGTACTTTGAAGCAATCTCAAAGTATTTTGTACAAATACTCAAATGGGTCAATCTCACACACGTCATCCATCTAGGTATTGCCTCTAATAATGCAGATCATAACCTATCTAAGCCTGCCCAGTCTCTTCATGTCCTTCCATAAGTTTACCACTGAAGTCCACCCAATGTGCTAGAGTCTTTGGTCAGTTACTAAACCATGAGAACTCATTAATATCATCAAAAATTAAAAATTAAAATTTAAGAATAATATATTTTCTGATTTTTGGAAGAAACTGGTCAGTACTGTACTTTCTTCTTTTTATTGTAGGTTCCTTTAATAGTATAATGTTTATACATTTAGTAACAATTATCTTTCTTAATCATATAATTTCCTGGAATTTTAAAGGGATCTTCTGAAAACTCAGATTATTTACAAAGTCTTGATGCTTCTTGATTGTAATAAAGTTTTCATTCTGAAAACATAACGCCATATTGACTCAGATCCATATGTTTAGCTAAATCATCTTTCAAAGTCATGTTAGGGAACTATATCATGATGGAAAGACTTGATTATTTTCCTTGATATTAAGCTCTAAAGTTAAGATTGTACCCCTTAACAATCAACTTTTGCCTTACTAACCCTGAGGTGAAAAGCCTTTGTAATATCCCCAAAAGTTAATAATCAAAATTTCATGTTATTTTGAAAAGGACAGAACAAACTGAGAATTTTAATTCTATGGGAAATGAGTAAGTCATTCCCCCAAATCTTCTTCCCCCACATAAAAACACCCTTGACCACTATAATTCAATTCCCCTCACATTTTTATAATTGTTGACTAGTATCATTATCAAACTATGAAACTTTTGAGGCAAAAATATTTGGTATCCCCTAAACTTCTCCTTTCCCAGCTGAGTCTTGTATTATTATGCTCAGATAATTTTTTCATTTTTTAGATTTTTTTATTCTTAGAGATCCTCAGGTAAATGTATCTGTTATTTAAAACTGAGGCAAAATAATAATAATAAAAATAATGATAACTAAATTTCATATAATATGTTAAAATTTGCAAAGTCCTTTATATGCCATACAGGTAATATGTTATTTTATACACACACACACACACACACACACACACACACACACACACACACATATATATATTTATGTATATATCTGAAATATCTGAAAATTTTCATCTGATCCTCCCAACAAACATTAAGTATTTTGCCTGGGTTACACAATTAGTAAGTGTCTGAGTCAGAATTTGAACTCAAGTTAGATCCTGAGTACTATTCACACAGTTGTTATGACATTTGTTGATCACTTCACAAGTACTTTAGCTATGGAGTAGACAACTTTAATAAATATTTCCAATTGTTTTTATTCAATTAGATTGTGGTAACTTTGTAAGCAGTCCTTTGGTGCATCTTTTGTTCCATCCATGTGTGGGTAGCTCCTCTATTGATTAAGATCACTCTTATCTTTGTACCTAACAGTATGGCATTATTGAGAATGTTTTCTCATAGCTTGTATATGCAGGATCTAATTTATGTTCCAAGGTCTTCTCTTTGATTATTTTTTAAATACCCTGGATCAACATATTTGTAATCTGGAAGGAACATTTCAGGAATTCTAATGCAATATTTGTACTATCTATATTTCTCATTCTTGTTACATTCTAAGACACACAAATAAAAAACAATGAATGATACCTGTTTATAATATTGGTATTGAGGCATATGATTCAAATTCACATTGTTATCTTAGAATCTTATATAGTTGTGTTTTACAGATCATGATACCCGCATTGTATCCAGAGTCATGTAAAACGAAATATGTTACAATCCCAAATAAGGTAACAAATGATGATAATAAAAAAGGAAGTGGTAATGACATATAGCTACATCGTGTTTCATGCTTTGCAAAGCCTAACAACCATGTCAAGCAATAATAATTAAAATAATTGATGTTTGTAGAATTAGAGATAGTATGTGAATAGTGACATATAGTGAATAGAGCTGGACTCATAACAGGAAGACATGCTTCTGATAGACAAACTTTGTGACCTGGGACAAATTCTTAGATTCTCAGTTTTCTGATCAGTTCTCAAAGATTATAAATTGCAGAGAAAATGCAAACCTTCATAGATTGTAATCTCATCTGAAAGTTTTCTATATCGATGAAACCATAGATCTTAAAATAGCATTTTAAGGTCCACTAAATTCTTTGCATGTGGATAAGGCAATGAGAAACCACTCCAGTGAGTCTGACAAGAAAAGCCTAAATAGGATCACAAAGAGTCCGATGACTGAAATGACAACTGAACTGCAACAAAAATTGCTTTTGATGTATTATCTGATTTGATCCATAATGCAGTATGATTTGTGAGGTAGTTAACTGTTGTAAATCATATAAATTTAGATGGACAAGTGCAAGTTCTGTTTTGAGGAAGTTTGTGTTATTCTTCAAAATTTTCTTTCATTTTTGGGTAGGGCATGAGAGAAGTTTTCTTTCATCCTATAGACCACCTTTTAAGACGGATCTACCATAATTTTCCACTATGATGTTTAAAGACTGATGAAATTCTATGTGATAGTCTTATAAGTTGATGGCCATACAAAAGTTTGAACAAGTTAGATTGGAGTAGTTTGGAAATCCTATCTACTCTTTCCTTCTACTAAGAACTCAAGAGGACAGTCTTTTGCACCCACATATCTTTAAATCTATTTGTCAAATCTAGTAGCCTTAAAAGTTTCTAGACAAAGTGGCTTGAGAATAGTGTATTGAAGAGGCCAACAACGGGAGGATGCAACACTAAGTCTGGTATTCATGAGATTGTTTTTTTGAGTTCTCCAACTTTGCTCTGCTGTTCTCATAACTCCCCCCCCCATTCCTTTTTGCTATAACCACCAAATCTTAGCCTTTTTATCCCTATTATGAATATGCTGGCAAAGGTCTAAGATCTTTCAAATGAGTGAGCATAAAGGCTATGCCTTCCTGACGAATTTTAATGGCACCCTTTTAATTAGTTTACAAAACTGAAAACATCTGTGTCTGTTTAAAGTATAAGTAACATTTATATTTCATCTTTTCTTAAGGCAGTCTAAGGAGAATGAACAGAATACAACAGGGCTCTCCTCTGTTTATTCCTGGAAACCTTTTGGCTAAACTATCCCACTACTGATTCAAATAGAGCTTGCTCTCTTCTCAAACTCACAGTTACCTTAATTTAGTAATATGATCATATCAAATTTTTTTCCAATTTCCTAGTCTGTAAAGAACTTTTCAAACCCTTTTATATATGATTTGGCTAGGCTTTTGCATCAGTTGTGTTCTTCTTGTCCAAGCCTGATTAAAAAAAAATCCTTTGTTTTTCTCTCTCTCAGACTTTAAAAGTGAAAAGGTCTATCAAGGTGAATTGCCAGTTTAACCAACTGAAAATCTATGATGATCTTTGTTCTATAATTTATAATCTATATATATAGCATACTATTTGCAATATTCTTGTAAATGATGTAATTTATGAACCTGAAATAAAAAGCACCTATGAATCCTATTCAGTTAAACCTCTGAATACAGACACAGACTTCAAAATTTATCACATATTTGTATTCAGGTTTAAATTTAACTAATAATGAGTTAATATTAACTTAGGATGTTGTAAGGTTTAATTGATTACTGCTATTAGGTACTTTGAAATCCTTTAGTGGAAAGCATTATATCTAAAATGAAGCATCATTAAATATTCTTAAGCTATAAAAATGGGCTTAGGTTTTAGAGAATCTAAACTGTCTATGTTTTGATAGCTTAACTTAGAGAGTGAAAATAAGATTTTACTTACCAATAAAAACATGTCATAAATTGAATTTATTGCCATACTAGCTATGGAATCATTATTTAAAATGCATTCTATCTTGAAGCCACCTACATTTAAAGACTGGTTTAGACTTATTTGATTTCATAGAGGATGAATATTGAAGTGAACTTATAGGTCAGGAACATCAGGCAGGCCTGAAATCAAATGTATCTGTAGCTTTAGGCATTGATAGAAATGGAAGGGAACACTGGGGACTTATAGTTTTTCTGGTATGTAAATAATTTGCATAGATAAATGATTCAATAGTAATGTAGTCAGAGTTCCCAGAGTAAATCATTTTCATTTCCACAACTAGCTTAAGGGGCTTATTGTAAAAGTGGGTTTTTTTATCTTTGATTCTTATGTAGAATTTATTGCTATAGCTGGCTAGCAGCTTTACATTATAAAGGGAATCATCATGATTTTATTGGCTAATTTTCACACCCTTTAAGTGGTGATAGTCCCATTATTCCCATTTTACAGATGTGTAAAATGGATATAGTAACTTGCCCAAGGGCATTAGTCCTAAATACCTCCCCACTGCTTTGGTTTTTCTTTCAGAGGGGGATGTATTAATTTTTTAAGGGTATTCCTGAACACAATGGATTAGTTATTTTGACAACCCAATTAGTATGTTAAAATTGTCAGTGAAAGTAAATTGACAATTTTCACTATAGTGGAGGGGAATGTGACTATGAGAGAGTGTCTGGTGTGTGTGTGTGTGTGTGTGTGTGTGTGTGTGTGTGTGTGTGTGTGTGTGTTTGTTCTTCACATAACTATAGCAAGCCTTGTATTGAGTAGAATTCTATGTCTACAGTATCTCTTGAACCCTATTAGAGAACTAGTCATTCATGCCCTTCATTAGATCTTTAATAGATTAGGGTTTTTGTTGTTGCTGTCTTTTTTTTTAATCTTAAGAAAGTGCTTATAGACTAAGGCACCAGGAGGGGCTAACAAATTTGAATATCTTAAGTTCTGTAAATATGATCCCCATACTCCAAGTTTAGCTTTTATTTTAAAAAGACAATAAAATAAAAAAAGCTCTGTTTATCTTTTAAGGATATGAATGCCTGAATTCTGGTAGTTTGGGTCAGAAGGTCAAAATATCTACATTCATCTGAGGACTGTGTTTCCTAATCAAATCTTCATAATTTTTGTCTTCCAATTACATATAAAGATAGTTTTAAACATTTAAATATGTAAGAATTTTAGTTTCAAATTTTTCCCTCCCTCCCCTTCTCTCTCCCCTTCCCAAGACGGTAAACAATCTAATAGAGGTAATATATGTACAATATTGTCTAAAACACCTTTATATTAGGCATGTAGTGAAAGAAAAATAAGAACAAAAGGGGAAAACTACAAGAAATTTAAAAACAATTAAAAAAAGTAAAAATAGTATGCTATGATCTGCATTCCAATTTCATAGTTCATTTTTTTGAAATGTGAAGGCGTTTTATATCTCAAGTCCTTTAGAATTGTCTTTGATCACTGTTTTGCTAAGAAGAGCAAAGTCTATCATAGTGGATCATCATACAGCATTACTGTTACTTTTTTACATTGCTCTAAGTCTTTCTAGGTTTTTCTGAAATTTGCCTGCCCTTCATTTCTTTTAGCATAATAGCATCTGTTACATTCATATAGCACAACTTGTCCAACTAGTCCCCCATTCTTGGACTTCCCATCAATTTCCAAATTTTTACCACCACAAAGAGAGCTGTCATAAATATTTTTGTCCAAATGGGTCCTTTCCCCCTTTTTTATTATCTCTTTTGGATACAGGTCTAGTAGGGCATTGCTGGATCAAAGCATTATGCATAGTTTTATAGCCCTTTGGACATAGTTCCAAATTTGTAAATATGATCTTACAGAGATATTTGAAGTCTCCAAAGTTCCTTGAACTGTGAAGCAGTCACATGGCATCTACTTGTAACAAGATGTGACATGTTGCTTCAATTTTATGTAATTCTGAGCAGTCACATGTGTGCAAAAACCTAGCTTAAGTAGATACAAATTCACTATGATCGGTTTTAGCTTTCACTAACAGTTTTAATTTTGACTTTACCTCCTCCCAGACTTTTGAAGCAAACGGTTCAAAGGACAGAAAGAGAGTTCAAAGAGAACTATTAATACCCTCAATTTAAGAGCAGACTGATGATTAGATGAGTCAAGATAAATGAATGTCTAGCTAATGATTATTAAACATGGATCAGACATACTAGTAAAAGCTTACCTAACAATAGAATGCAGTCTAAACAGTTTCAAAATGCTTCATAATTGCTCGACTTCTAGAACCTGCATTCTCTCTATGAGGTTAGTCTAGAACTAGGGATGCATTTGTAAAGTTCCTGAAGAAGGACTTAACCATGAATCCCAGTCATAGTTGTTGCATTTTTCCTATGCTGTAAAATGCTTTGAAAAGATACAACTTCAACCTGATCTCAAACTAAGCATGCTTCTGTTGACAATTCTGACCTGATTACTCTGTTTCCATAGTTCTAAACAATGATTTTATTGGGGATAAAAATCAATCAATGATGTTTTTGCTTGGCATTTTAACTTTATTTTGCAAAAATAAAAGTGCATCACTTGGATGGAAGAAATGCCCTATGGAAATATAGTACTATCTTTTTCTGACATCTTAGAGGAAAAAAGATATCTTCTTAATGGCTAACATTTGAAACATTCTAAATCAATCTAAAACCAACTTACAAACTATGTTGGAATTATTTTTAGATAAAAAATTCAGGAAAGTTATTCTTGGAACAAAAATTATTCTAAATCCACAAGAGTCCCCAATTTTACTGATATTTACAAGCATGGAATGTAGGGATATGCCAATGAGTAAAATTTTCACTAGAGAATAAGTGAAAAGAAATTTCTTCCACTCTCATCTATCCAGGAGATTAAAGTGGGAGATTTCTGAGACAGAAGAAACAATAGCAACAATAATATTATCAATTATATAGAATTTAATTTTTTCAAATATATATATACACATATACATACATATGTTATTTTACTTCATCTTTATGACAAGCTTGTAAAGTAGAAACTCATCTCTATTTTATTTTTTTATCATTTTTTTTAGGTTTTTGCAAGACAAATGGGGTTAAGTGGCTTGTCCAAGGCCACACAGCTAGGTAATTATTAAGTGTCTGAGATTGGTTTTGAACCCAGGTACTCCTAACTCCAGGGCCGGTGCTCTATCCACTACGCCACCTAGGCGCCCCTCATCTCTATTTTACAAGGAAAGAAACTGAGGTTAAGAGTGGTTGTCCAGGGTCACAGACTACTAAGAAGCTGAGAGGATCTGAACTCAGGTCTTTCTGACTTTAAGTTCAATTTTCTCTGTTTACTATGTAGTTGAAAGTACAAAGTAAAACAAAAAGTAAAAGAAAGTAATCAGATATACTTAGAAGAGCAGATTTTAATACTTTGTAGTATATTTTACAGAAATTATAAGGTATATAAAATCTTCATCCTGATGAATGACTCTACCCTAAATCCCCAGATGAAAGTGAGCATCAGTTAGTATTAATAGCCCCTGCAGGCAACTCATTTCTTTCTCTAATACTTAGAATCAGTTAAATACTTGTGTATAATTAGCTAATATCATGACTACTAATTACCCAATCTATCTTGTTCATCTTATTTTTATTTATTTTTAGTTTTTTAAATTTTTTTGCAAGGCATTGGGGGTTAAGTGGTTTCACACAGCTAGGTAATTATTAAGTGTCTGAGGCTGTATTTGAATTCAGGTACTCCTGACTCCAGGGCTGGTGCTCTATCCACTGCACCACCTAGCCATCCCTATCTTGTTTATCTGCACCACCTAGCCATCCCTATCTTGTTTATCAATTCTAAAATTCCTTTCCTTCTCCTTTTTTCCTCTACTTAAGTCCCATCTCTTGGAAGAACTCTTACCTGATGCTCTCAGTTGAAGGCAATTCTCACAGCTCACATTATTGCTTTTACTCTGGATCCATACCATATAATATCATGTATTGTTATTATAATAATAATAACAATAATAATAATAATAATAAACTAGCATTCCTATAGAACTTAAAATTTGGCAAAGTACTTTACATGTATTCTCTCATTTGAGCCTCACAATAACCTTATGAGGTAAGTGTTATTGTTACCCCCTTCTTACAGATGAGGGGACTGAAACTGAGAGAGTTAAATGACTTATTCAGGATCCTACAGCTACTATCTGAGTCATACTTATCCACTGAACGACCTTGTTTTGTATAGTAGGTTCTGTATTAATATCTCATCCCTCTTCTAAATGTTTTGAAGTCAGAGACACTCTCTTAGATAAATGCTCTCTAATTAATGGTACTTGTCATATATTTGTCCAATTTATATTAGTTATATTTTACATTACTTATCTCACAGGGTTTTAATGGAAACTACTTTGTAAACTATAAAAAAAGCCCTAGGGCGGCTAGGTGGTACAGTGGATAGAGCACAGGCCTTGGAGTCAGGAGTACCTGAGTTCAAATCCAGCCTCAGACACTTAATAATTACCTAGCTGTGTGGCCTTGGGCAAGCCACTTAACCCCATTTGCCTTGCCAAAAAAACCCCTAAAAAAGCCCTATCAATAATATATAAATACAGGCTGTCATTATTATTACTATTTCCATTGTAATTATTACCCCATTACCCCCACGAAGTGGTTGTATACTCCAGAATATGTTCTTGGAGTGTGTCTGCAGGTTTTCTGGATCTTATTCTCTGTTAGAAAATTTGACCCGGATCAGTCTGAAATTCTGAAGGAAGACAATTCTAATTGTCTTCATCAGAGATTTTGCTCATATTCATATGAAACTAACACTATGGATAGCAAAATTGATATTCAAATTCCTCAGGAACTGACCCACAGGGACCCTGAGGGCCCTCTGGAATCCCATTTATCTGGGCCAAACCTGAACAAATCTCACATTATCCCCTAGAGTTTTGAAGTCTGGGTTGTGTTTAGTTTGTGTGGTTCTTAAAGCATGAGGGCCAGGTAGATCAAATCATGGAGAACCTCTACTAACCTGACCTTTCAATCTTATGTACATTGACTCTGGATTTTCAGAATCTATAACCAACTCTTGCCTCCCTGTGGATGGGTTATCTGAACTGAAGTTCTGATTTAATTCAGGGATTCTTGCATGGGGTCCATGAACTTATTAAAAAAATTTTTGAAAGCCATATTTCTATATAATTGGTTTCCTTTGTAATCCTATATATTTTATCTTACATATTAAAGCACTGTTCTATGAAGCAGTCTGTAGAACTCACCGGATTTCTGTCAAAGAAATTCATGATACTAAAAAGTGAAAAATCTTTAATCAGTAATAAGAGCTAAGTTCAAATTTGTATACATGCAACCAAACAGAATTCATAACAAAGTTATTTGTTTATATAATCCATTATGATTTAATTAATTTACTTATTCATGCAGGCTGAATTCATCTAGGACTCTTTGAAACCAAAATTTTTAGTTACATCCCTCAAAAGAAGATAAGACCCAAAATACTTAAAGGAAATAATTTACAAAGAAAGAGACTGGCTTATTTTAGATTGGTAATTTGTACCTGTTAATGATATGATATTATTATTTATCTTGGCTATTGGGTAGATCCTAGGTATAAATTCTGAATAGAAGAGCAGGATGCAAAAAACCACAAAAATCTAAAGCTTTTCTTCAATTGAATTAATCCATCAACAAGAATGCAATTGTTGAATGCTGTCTTCTAGGCACTTTGCTAGATATTAGAGATACAAATGATCACCATTAATCAATCGATCAATCAACCAAATTTTATTAATTGCTGGCAATAGATCGTAACCACTAGAGATAAAGAAGTATCACCACAATAACAAGCATTTATGGAGCTCTTTAAAGTTTTCAAAGCACTTTACAGCTATTACTTCATTTTGTCCTCACAACTACCTTGGGATTTTACAGATGAAAAAGTAGGCTTAGAGAGTTTAGGTAATTTACCCAGAGTTACAGGGCTTGTAAATAACTGAGGCTGTATTTGAACTTGGATCTTTCTGACTCCAGAGTCAGTGCTCTTTCCATGGGACCACCTAGCTGCAAAATTGAAATGGTCTTTGCCTTAGACAATTTAAAATAGTGCTAACATCCCTTTTATTTGATATATTTTTTTACATCTAGAATGACCAAAATCTCATTTTAAAACCTAAATAAAAATACATTGTATAAGCAAATATAATTTTTGAAATTTTCTTTTCTCCTGAGTCCTTTCATTAATAGTTTTTTACATTCTTTTTTCTTACTTTTAAAAGACTTTATTTATTTTGAGTTTTACAGTTTTCCCCCTAATTTTGTTTCCCTCCCCTACTCCCCCACCAAAGGCAATTTGCCAGTCTTTACATTGTTTCCATGGTATACATTGATCCAAATTGAATAAGATGTGAGAGAAATAATATCCTTAAGGAAGAAAAATAAAGTATAAGAAATAGCAAGATTACAAAATAGGATATTAGTTTTTTATGAATTAAAGGTACTAGTCCTTGATCTTTGTTCAAACTCCACAATTCTTTCTTTGGATACAGATGGTATTCTCCATTGCAGATAGCCCCAAATTGTCCCTGATTGTTGCACTGATGGAATGAGCAAGTACATCAAGGTTGAACATCACTGCCATGTTGCTGTTAGGATATACAGTGTTTTTCTGATTCTGCCCATCTTGCTCAGCATTAGTTCTTGCAAATCCCTCCAGGCTTCCCTGAATTCCTAACCCTCCTGGTTTCTAATAGAACAGTAGTGTTCCATGACATACATATAGTACAGTTTGCTAAGCCATTCCCCAAATGAAGGGCATTTATTTGATTTCTAATTCTTTGCCACCACAAACAGGGCTTCTATAAATACTTTTGCATAAGTGATGTTTTTACCCTTTTTCATCATCTCTTCAGGGTATAGACCCAGTAGTGGTATTGCTGGATCAAAGGGTATGTACATTTTTGTTGCCCTTTGGGTGTAACATTATAAAATTTCATCAATGATTAATCACATATGTACCATGTTTATTTTTTAACACATTAACACAATGCCCTGTTGTTTATGCAGGGAAATAGAAAAGGACTGATTTCTAACAAATGATATTTTTAAATATTATTTTCTATTTTAATAACTGTAAGCCTCTCCCTCATGTTATAAAATGATAAGGAGGAGGTTCTACTGCTTTG
Organism: Macrotis lagotis; assembly: GCF_037893015.1. Lineage (NCBI taxonomy): Eukaryota > Metazoa > Chordata > Mammalia > Peramelemorphia > Peramelidae > Macrotis > Macrotis lagotis. Next base: position 78,491,639 of record NC_133663.1, on the reverse strand, counting down.
TCTTGAAATTGAGTAAAAAATAAAATAAAGCAAATTTCTTGTGACAGTTATTTTACAATGTGAAAAAATTAAAATTGATGTATCAACATAATATGGCAATTGATAGGCTGCATTAACAAAAGAGAAGAAACAAATTCTTGAAAAAGTATTGCTTGGCATGCATTTTAGATCAAGGGTAAAGAAAAAAGGGTGAGAATGTATAATGTAGAATCTGAACTCAACTATCTTCCTTCTCTCTCCCAAAAGAAAGGGTTAATATGCACTTATTAGTAGTATTAATAATGGAACTCAATTAATAGTATTAGCCTGAAAAGTTTCAAATAATATAAAGGAATGAAAAAGATAAAACATTATATAGATCTTTTAGAATCATTTTATTGAAATTTTAGGTAAAGAATATTTTCATTTTTGTTTTGAATGATAGTTCTTGGAATATCTGGTAGACAACACTTGCCAAGTAGCCCCATCTCAAGTCTATATTCATAGGGCAGCTAAACAGATCTAACCTTTGCTTGGTCTAGATGTGGGGAGGGGTTATAATAAACCAGTTGATCCATCCCCACAAAGAGATAGTTTAATAATAAAGGAGACAATAGAGTATTTTGACCCAGTGACCCAAATCACACCATTTGAGTGAAAAGCTATAAATGACATAAAGCAACATCAACTTTAGACCATCAGGGAAATAAGAGAAAGGAGGTCATTAAATGTTAGTGCTCAGAAGTAGTACTGGTTGATTTGATTTCTGATTTGTTGTCAGTAATCTTTGAAAGTTTGTGGAGAAAAGGAAGGTTCAATTCAACTGAAGTATCAAAGAAGGACAATTTTTCTAATTTTCATAAGAGAAGAGACATCAAATTATGAGTTAACGAACTTAACCTGACAAAAACCTAACATTAATTCCTAGTAGATATTATTAAAGATATATTTATTAAACTTCTAAAATTAAAGAAGTAACCACACAAATGAAATATCATTTCATCAAAAATTCATGAATTAAAAGATTCATCCTCATTTTGGGGTGATAGGGTTTTTAGACTTTTTGATCATGAGAATGTTTAAGATAGAATTTAGCTACATTTTAATAAGCAATTGACAAAAGATTTTATGTTATTCCTATGGAGAAATTGATAAATCTAGGGTAAACCAAAGAAGTATATTTATATATATTTGAGATAAGTTGAGTGTCTGAATTCAAACAGTAACCATTAATGTCTCTTTGGATGAAGGTTTCTAATAAAGTACCAAGGCATTTATGATGTGTAACATTTTAATTGATGAGGCCTATATTGGATACTTGTAAGGATAGATAGCTAATATATTTTATGACTGAGTCAAAGAATGATTAACTTAATCTATGAAATTGAAACTTAATAGAGATAAATTTCCTCATATATATGTATATATTAATTTATTACCTGTGTAGTCATGGGCAAATCACTTAACATTTTAGTGTACCTAGGCAACTTTCTAAGATTATATATGTTGCATAAGAGTAACTGATACTTACATCTAGGGCATTTCCATATCAAGAGATATGTTCTGTTAAAATAATAGTTCCAGGTCAAAGAAAACCAAACCAAACAACATTTCATAGTTCAATTTAGTTAGTCAACTTCCATGTGTAAGACTGGAGAGATTTGTGTAACAGTTCATATGAAAAAAAAGATAAGAGGAATTTAGTAACCTAAAAAGGTGGTATGAATCAACAATGTGATTCTACAACTTGAAAAAAGGTAATTTGAGCCTTGGCTGCATCAAACATGATATAGGATTTGTTATTGTTGGTTTTTTTTTATTACTAAGGAGGTCATAATTCTGCTTTGGTCAGACTGGATCGGATTATTGTGTTCAGTTTTGGACACCATAATTCTAGAAAGACATTAATAATGAAGACAATCAAGATATGAGGGATCTTAAGATAAAGTCACTTGAGGATGGTTTGAAGGAACCAGATAAGATAAAAATACTTGGTGGAGGGGAGGATTTTAGTTTTCTGCAAGTTATGTGGAGGAGGGGGTGAATTTATTCTTTATGGTCTTAGAAGACAAGGGTAGGAGCAATGGGTCAAAGTAATAAATATCTTTAGGCTTCATATAAGGGGAAAAAATTCCCAACAATTAGAACTGTCCAAAAATAGAATGAATTGGTTGAAATATGACACTTCAAGAAATGACTAGAGGACAACTTGGTGGTATTGTTGAACACTTTCTGTTCATGAATGGGTTGGATTTTGAAACCTCTTTCCAGCTCAGAGATCAATTAATTAAAGGTAGGAAATCATGATGCTAACATGTATTTCCTATCATACAAGGTCAGAGTAGAGAAGGACTTTAGTGGTCGTCCAATCCAACTCTCATTTTATGGATATGAAGACTTAGACCAGAAAACAGAGGTCAAGTGACTTGCCTACAGTCATTCTGGGAGTAGCAAATAGCAGAACTGGAATTTGAACTAAGGTCCTCTGTATACTAATCCAATACCTTTAGTTTACTTGGCTTTGGTTTGTTTGCTGATTTTGATAAAAGTTTTTTTTAAGAATTAGAAAAAGGTCACAAGATACCCTATGATGGATTTTTTTTTAAAAAATTGCTGCTTGAGATGGAGGAAAACTAAAACTTTCTAGCTGCCTCGTAATATGTAGAGGTGTTACAAGGTGGAAGGTGAGCACCAAAGTGCTCTCCATATCAAAATTTAAAACAAAAATAATTATCTCTAAAACCAAATAATAAGATTTAAATTAGATATAAAATTACTACTTGCTAGTGATAAATGGTACAATTTTCCAATAGCCAGCTTTATACATTTGAGGTCCTGATCCCTCAAATTTCAGCATATCTAGAATAAATGGTAAAAACTCATTTTTAGTACTTAAGTATGTATTAACTTTCCAGGACCTTTGGATTCCATTCAAGGTCGTAGTACTTAAATTTATTTTGTTGTCTTTCTCATGAGCTTTAACTTACCTATTTAGTGCAGTATATGCCCTTCTATCCATAGTGATTACCTTTATATTTTAGCTTTTAAGGCACCAAAGTACTTAGCACTGAACACTTGGAAAATAACTTAATGCTATGATCTAGTTTCTGTGATGAAGACTTCTTTTATTAGGAAATATTATTACCAAGGCTGCAAAAGTGTCTTATGATGATAACAAGGTGATTTGGGGTGGGGAATCACTTTGGAGGGAAATGGCATTTTGGGACTGTTAGCTAGAAGAAGGAATTCCATGTAATAGTTCATTGTGCAGAGTTCCTCCATCAATCCTTAGACAGCCCAATTGACACTCATCATTTCAAAGTCATTGGAGGCCAATGCATTTAAGAGGAATGTAAAGAGTAGTATAGGCAATAAACAGAAGGCTTATAAAAATAGAATGTGTAGTAGGGAGGAGACTTGGGAGATCTATAAAACCCCCAGAAACGAGAAAAATATAATTAGAGGATCCAAAAGACATATTGAACACAATCTCCAAGACTATTTCAGGCAACAGTAAATGTCTCCTCAAATATATCTTCAGTAGATAGAAAGTAAGAAACCAGTCCACTGGAGAGAGGAGGATATGCAGGGCCATAGAAGGGCCAACAAAAATCAGCTTCATTCAACACATAATTTTCATCTTCTTTATAAGACTCATTGGTGCTTAAAATAAGGATTTTTAATGCTGAATTTTGTATATTGGGGGTGCATAAAGGAAGAGAAAAGATGAATTATAAATTAAAATAGTACATGAGGTAGGCTGTACTCAGAATAAACTGGGTAAACTGGCATAAGTTCTCTTACATTTTCTTTTCCAGTATATTATTGGTTAAACAGCTTTTCCCCCCCCCCCCAGGTTCTACCAAAGTTAGGTTCTATAATGATTAGGAAATATTTTATTTTCTTTTGTTTTCTAAAAAAACAGACTATCTAAAGTAAGAAATATCCAGTTTTTCAGTACAAAGGAAGAATATCATAGAAGAAAGGGTGCTGGACTTGGAGGCTGTCAAAATCTGGGTTCCAATTGTCATTGACTTTTCTGACAGTTTCTCTGAGGTGGTTTTTGCATCAGTAAAAGGAATAAAATACCTGTAATATGCATCTTGTCAGTGTTTATTGAGACTTGAATGATGTAATGCTTGTAAAACAGTGCAGAAAAACCAATTCCCATATTTAGAAGGAAGTAATGTTTTAGCACCTTAATTTTCAAAACCACAAGCATTGATCACTGATGTGTGTGTATGTGTGTGTGTGTATGTGTGTGTGAATGATACTGTTCACCCTACAAATGGGATGAGCTTTGGATTCAGATTTTTCATTTCTTCATAAAATCAGTAGTCATTGTTTCGAATCAGAAAAGGGGAAGATTATGTTTAAATAAGAGTAAGCACATCATGATTTTGGAAGAAGCAATCAAAGAAAAGACAGTGTCCTTGAAGACAACTTTGAACGGGATTAAAAAGGTAGTTAATTTGTTAGTGAATCTTTCCTTTGTGTCCCAATTTATGTACAAGTAGTCAATTGATGATTTTACCCCTTTTTTGAATCAACTAAAGTCCCTTTGGAACAGGTGGCTTAAAAAGTGAAACAGTAGAAGGTAAAGGACCAAATCTGATGTTTTTGAATACTTGTCAAAAGCCAGCAGATAGATGAAATTTCACCTCAGAGATAAAAAATGCTAAAACAAACAAGATGTCAAGTTCTCACAGCTAATTCTCTGGTGCCAGAATATGCAAAGCATTCCACTAAAAGACAGGAACTTGCTGCTCCTGTGTTGAGCATCAACATGATGTAATAAATGGGAAGAGCACTGACTGAATTGGACTCCTGGCTCTGCCAATATTAATCTGACAAAATATTCAGCTTCTCTGTTCTTCACTTTGCTCATTAGGGAAATGAGGAGGGTTGGGTCAGATGATCTCTCATGTCTCTTCTAGCTGTAAGTCTATGATAATATCATCTGACAGAGAAGTGACTGTGTCAGGTGGCTATTTTTTCATCATTTTGAAGGTTATTGAACCCAGAAGGATCTCAACTTTTCTAATTAGTTTTCTAGGAGAAAAGTAAGATAGTAAATTTGAGAGAATAAAACGAAAGGTTAATAATTTGAGTTCTAACTGTGCTCTTGGCACCAGGAGCAAATTCATTTGGGGTGAGGTGGGTGTTCCTTGACCCTGGTCAGATGTGAATGTTCTAGGTAAAAGGGTTACTTCTCATGGAGAGATTCTGACCTAAATCCCTAGAGGCTTGCTAATTTTTACCTATGATGCTCCAACTTCCAGGAAGAGGGAGTTGGTTATGAGTGGGAAGTGATGGTGAGGAAAAGGGGGCCAGGAGAGGGGAAGAACTGATAGGACTGTTAGCTTGGGATAGGAGAAGGAAAACACTGATTATTGTAAGACATGGAACTGGCACAGAACCAAAACGCATAGAGATAATAGAACACTGTGAGGACACATAGTCCAATGATATTGCCTTGGATTCACAGACCCTAGATAATTTTATATAACTATTCAAATCTTTCCCATTCACTGAAGTTCATGAAATTTTGTAATCAAGGGATGGGAGAGGCTTATCTAGAACCAGGTTCTGTCTTGCTATTGGAGTAATGCTGGATGTAGAACTGGTTTTCTGTTTTATAGAAGAAGTTTATTGGTAAACATTATCTTAATACATTTGATTTCTTGATTAATTCAAAATAGAGGTTCTTACCTAATGAAGATATCCTGACTAGAGTATCTTGTTAATCACTTTAATAATGGAGGTGGATGATTGATTAACTTAATAAAACCACACTTTCGATAATGTTGAGAATTTCATTTGTGTTTCAGGATGTGGGATGTGGGATGTGAGTACAGTTCTACATCTTTCATTGCTTTTAAAAAATTTTATTTAGGGTAATGGGGTTAAGTTAAGGTTATACAAATAGATAATTATTGTCTGATTTCGGATTTGAACTCAGATCCTCCTGACTCCAGGGTTGGTATTCTACGCACTGCACCACCTAACTGCCCCGCTTTCATTAACTTTTAACAAACTAGATTGGTTAGACCCTTAATGTGCTTTTAACTCTCATTTCCAAACATTTCAATTCAGTACAATTCAGTACCATTATAGTAACTCATATATTGAAGGTACTCAATAAATACTTGAATTGAAAAACTTCTAAAAACTTGATACTCTTTGCTTTTTGGTGTGTAATTCTTTTTTTGGTGAGGCTACATAGTAGCAGAGAAGTTGTAGGGGGAAGTTCAGAATATATATATATATGTATGCATATACATATATATAATATACTTATGAGCCTATGAATAAGCAGTTCAGAATATATATATATATTTATGTATATATGTGTATATATATATATATATATTTATATGAATATACTTATGAGCCTATGAATGAGTAGGTCCTAAAACTGTCCTGGAAGAAAATGAAGAGTAGTAAAAATAATACCTGATGTCACTTAATTAAAGCATTTCAGACTTATCAGTATCCATTATGAACAGTCCTTATACAGATGATTCATCAACATTCTTTATGACTGAACACCTCTCTACATTAAAAGTCAATCATTTGAGAAGAGTAAGAAGAAGCAGAAAAAGATCCACAGAAGTGAATAGTTGAGTGACCATACATTGAGCAGTGCCATATTCTTTAATCTTTTAGTATGTTTAGGCTTCTAATTGCCTGCCATTATATAATTTTTTTTCTATATGCCAAGATTCATGTAGTTTGCTTTTCTAGGCTCAGACAGCACACATTGTGCTGGAAGATGGAACCAAGATGAAAGGTTACTCCTTTGGCCATCCGTCATCTGTGGCTGGTGAAGTTGTTTTCAACACTGGACTGGGGGGGTGAGTAATGCTTAAGCCCTTTTCTTCTTCCATTAATAGTTAAGGGTACTGGGATGATCTTAGACAGAATGAGAGGGAAGATTATCCTCTAATTTAGGATACGGATCCATTTGATTTTGTTCTGATACCAAGCCTCCTGCGTAAATCATTAAGCAAGAACCCACTAAGGCATAGTAATGGTAGTTTGCTAACTGCTCTTTCTACTTCCAGGTAGCTTGTCCAAAGGTAAACAACTCTGACAACCTAATTTGTCACAATAGAGCATGTGTCTCTGTTAGATCACCCATTTCTGATTATGTGTGAATCTGATTAGAGTAGAAAATAATGAAGTTATTAAGTACATCAGAATACCTAACTCTTTGGTTTCCAAGAGAACATTTTTGCTAGTGTAATTCAGAAGGATCATAGCATCATAGGCTTTAGAAGAGGAAGGAACCTTGAGTCATCTCATCTAGGGATTTGATTTTGCAGATGAGGAAACTGAAGTCCAAAGAAGTTAGGAAATTTTTCACAAGGTCACATAGACAATGGATAGCAGAACCAAGCTTAGAACCATGACCTATAACTTAAAATTCAGTGTTCTTTCCACTATATTTTGTAACTTCTTTATTTATGAACAGGATTTTTAAAACCACAATCAATTTTTTTGTGCTCAACACCAAACACTGAAGAAATAATTGATTTCCTGGTTCTTTTTTATAATCTTGTAATTTTATAGGGTAGGTGAAATAACACAGAGAATTTCATGTTCTTCACATTATTAGTTGTCATTGAGAGAGGAAATGTCTAATGTTGATGCCTTTTAAAAGACATAGTGCTAATTTAAATGAAAGAATCACCATATTTTTCATCCAGGTTGTTTTTTTAATATGAGTTTTAATATGAGTTTTGGATTTCAGTATTTATAAAATCTATTCAACATCTGAGATTTTATCAGTAACTTAATAGTCCAGGACAGAGGCACTAGAGAAACAACACAGCCAGTCCTTTCCTATAGTGTCTGGGAGTTAGGCATTCTGGGTCTGGAACAACTATTTCCAAAGCGTTTTTCTGTCAAAACACTTGCTAAGTTCCTTAGGGAGCTTCTAGTTGAGCCCAACTGATGTCCAAACTATTGACTGAGATTTCATTATTTTATTAATGCACACTCTCCCCTAAACTCTTAACTGCTTGTGAAATAAAGAGCACTAGATGGGTTTTTAAATAGTTCCACTGGTGAGAATGTTAAATTACAGTGTATGAAATCTGTTTGCAAAGTTTTGCTTCACAAGGCAATTATTTAAGCTTTTCGACAGCACTAATTACTAGCTGTGTTAATATACCTGCCAACAAACAACTGTTTAATATAGATCAGAATGATGGAGGGCACTAGAGTTTTCTTCCCTGTGATAGATTATAGGTAATAAATCTTGTCACATCACAAAAGTCAAACAGGACCTGATGGATTAATTTCCTTTCAACACAGCAGTTCCCTAGCACAAGCTATATTTATTCATTTACGGATCAGAGTTAAGAGTTTGTTCAGAAGGAATGGCTAGTTCTGTTAAGGAGAACTGGAGGAGAAAGGAAGGGAGTAAGATTTATTTGTTAAAGACATCTCCATTTGATGTTGAAGTCTGGAGGTGTTTTAAAAATTGTTCCAAGGACCTCATCTTCTATTGAAAGGACTATACTGAATGGCATTCAGATAGATTCTTATTATCATTGACTAAGAGTAAGAAGGGACTTTAGAGATTATTCATTCTGTTTCTCATTTTATAGATGATGTTACTGAAACTCATAAAAGTTAAGTGACTTGCCCCAAATCATTTAATGGCAGAGCTGGGACAAGAAACCAGCTTAGGGTCATATTGAATCTTTTATCTTTTAGTAATAAAAGTGTATCTTAAGCAGGACGAGTTGGCTGAGAGATCTGTGATGCCTGCGCAACCCAATGCATTTCTTGGCTTTTAGTCTTTAGGATGAAACCATGGAGAAGAAGAGAGTACAACAGAAAACAGTAAATTCTGCTCTTCCCCCATCACTGTTATCACCGTATGTAAAACAAAAATTGAGTAGGATACTAGGAAAATTCTGTAAGGAGAGAGATAGGCTCTCTTACTTGACACCATCCTTTCATCATCTAAGTCCTGGACAATCCATAAACAGAGTTATTTTTCTGACATAGCATAAGACCAAAAGTCAGAACATTTGAGTTTTGCCTCTGTGACCCTGGGCAAACTATGTGACATTTCTGGTTCTCAGTTTCTTCATCTGAAAAATAAAGTGATTGGAATAGGTGTCCTTGAAAGAATATCTTGGCATTTTAATTATATAATTCTGTTCTTAGATATGAAAATTATTATACTTGAGAATGATATAGAGCATGAGTCAAATGATTTGAGGAAGAAATCTTTAGCAGAAACTTGGGTAGTCTTCAATCTTGGGCAACTGATCTTAGGGAAAAACTACAAAAAAAATAGAAACCTGGAGCAAATTAGAGCTAAAAATGAAACATTATATTGAATAAAATACTTCCTGCAGGGATTCTTTCCAAAAGAGTTGAGGAATTTGGGAATAAATTTGATAATAAACTTTCTTTTGTGGTTTCTCAGTTATTGACTCTCACTCTAAGAACAAAATTCATTTTATATCAGTTAAAAGAGGCAGTAGAATTGAGAGAAAACCACATTGAATGAAGAAATAGAGAAACAAGATGCAAAACCAAACTGCCACTGAAATCACTATGAAATAAGACAAACATTTTACATGTTTGGACTCGAGTCTTTTCATCTCTAAGAGTTGGATCATTGTCCTCTTAGTTTATCTCTTACATAGAGACTAGACCAGAGATTTTCTTGATAGAGGGAATTGCCTCATAAGGAAACTTCCTTGAATTCAGACTGGCCCCTTCTCTGTAACTTAGAGAGTGAGTAGCACAGTTAAAAGAGGTTGGCAATTCCCCAAGATTATAGATCCAATATGTGTTAAAGGTATGTGAACCCAGGTCTTTCTGACTCCAAGGCTATCTATCAAATACTTCATCATTTTGCTGTTTGTGCATTTCAGCAATGTGTGCACTTATCCTCTGATTCTGCCATAGCATAGACTTGTTTCAGAGATTAAACCATAAAGGGTCCATAAAGTAAAATAGCAAATGGATCTTTAAATTGGTTATGGTTCCTTTGGTCACTTGTTTTTTAATAGAAAATGAAAACAGGAGAAAAGCTACATGAATGAAATAGATCATGTATGTAGAGGGATAAAATTCAATATTAATTTTGAATGTATACATATATACTTATAGGTATATGTATATATTTTATTGATATAATTAAATATAATTAAAATTATATGTATATGTATTTTTTAATTTTATATATTTATTTATTCTGGGAACTCAAATTCAAATTAAAATATGTATTTCCAAATTAGCTTCCATTAGTTATCTCTAGCATTATTTTGATAGAATAGCTCATTCTCAAGAAAAGAGAAAAAAGATAAATCAAAAGTATTTCTATAACTTAGTGATTTCTAAAGATAAAAAACTTTCCAACTTTGTGACAAATAATATTTTGATAAGAATATCAAATTTAAAACCAAAGCATCAATTTGGACTTTTTATATGTGGTAAGATGTGCAAAATATAGGTCTTTTTTATTTTTTAAGCAAAACAGATAAGTAGAGAAAGGCTTTTTTTAAAGAAGGAAATTCAAACAAAAGTTTTAATAATGTTTTAAAACAAAAATATTTTAATAATGGCTTATATTAACAAAGTAGCATTTTCAAAATACTTTCACCAACATTATCTTATTAATCATTCTATCTTTTTAAAGAACCCTATCAGGCAAGCAGGACAAAAATTCTGTGTCCCATTTTCATTTAAGAAAATGAGTTTTAGAATGGTTAACTCTTAAGAAAAATAACAGGGGAGGGACAGCTAGGTGGCACAGTGGATAGAGCCCTGACCCTAGAGTCAGGAGGAACTGAGATTAAATTCATCCTCAAATACTTAATAATTACCTAGTTGTTTGACTTTGGGCAAGCCACTTAGCCCCATTGCCTTGCAAAACCTAAAAAAAATAAAAAAAGGAGAATAACAAGGTCTAGAACTTGCCCCTTCTCTCTTGACTCATTTTTTCTATTATAGCATGAAATTTGTATGTTTGGTTCAAAAATATTTTATGCATTATCATATATTAAAACAAAAAAGCTTCAATTTGCAATACTTTTAGTAATTCAAAACTATTGGAAATAAACTTCTTTCTGTTGATAACTTCTTTATGTATTTACCTAGGTACCCTGAAGCTATTACAGACCCTGCCTACCGAGGACAGATTCTTACAATGGCCAATCCAATAGTGGGAAATGGTGGTGCTCCAGACACTGCTGCCCTGGATGAAATGGGACTAAGCAAATATTTAGAGTCTGATGGCATTAAGGTAATGATTGTCAATTTGATAGAAACTTTCTCAGGCAAAGGGAAGCATGAATTTACTAAGTTTCTCAACTCAGCTAATCTGAGTAATTTGGGGTTTCCAATTTTTTTTTCTACAAATAGAAAGCAAATTACTTTCCTACATGAGAATAATTTAGATATCAATTATTTAGAATATTGTCTACATAGCCCAAACTCATTCTTTTTTTTCATTCTGGATATGAATAACTTGTTTAGATGAAAAAAAATCACAGATTTTTCATAATGTAACCTAAAATATATATCTTGCATTCAATTTACATTCAATTCTATTCAATTAATTTGGTAAACATTTGTTAAATATCTTTTCTATTGGATAGAAAATTGTGCTAGTTCCGGGAGGAGAATACCTACAGGATCAAGCAAAGACCAGCTATCAGATAATAGCAAAGCATAAATTTTAATCAGAGTCACTCAATACCAGAAACCTAGTTAGGACATTATAATTTAAGAACAGAAATGTAGTTACTAGAAGGCAAGGGTTATGGCACACCAGAATAGAAAGTCAGTTCCTGGAATTATTCCAGAAAACTAGAGCTTTTGGCAACTTAGTGATGAACATACTTGCTATTTGATTTACTGTTAAAGTTTGCCATGTCCATTAATTCTTTATAAATAGTTGTGCTTGCAAGACACGATTGTATCTCGAAGAGTTATTCTCTTAAATGTTCTTATTTTTAGAAGGGTATATGGAATTATAGAATTCTCAAAATTAATGCAAAATAATTATTATGATTTGGGCTCGTAGATGAAGTCATTCCTATGGAAACTAATTCATATGAGGGAAACACAAAATAGATTATTGTAATAACAATTATAAATCAATTCAAACTTTTTTTTTTAAAGGTGGCAGGTCTGCTGGTACTGAATTATAGTGATGAATATAATCATTGGCTGGCTTCTAAAAGTCTAGGCCAGTGGCTACAAGAAGAAAAGGTAAGAATTTTTATATGGAACTCTCCATTGGTTTAAGGCCAATGACTGGCCAATGTGCATAGTGAAAGAAATTATACACTGATTCAGAACAGTCAGATCCTTGAGACAAATTATTCATTTCCAATTATTACAGTCTACTCATTGAGATATGAGCATGAGAATTTTTCAGATGAATTGGATCTGCTGGGACTTGTGTTTCCCTGGCATAACCTTTAAGAACCTAAAGTCATTTCCATGGAATGAAAATCAGGGTAGGACTTTAGTTGAAGATTATACATATACACACATGAATGTGTGATATATAATGTGTGAATACTTATATATGCACTAATATATTTCTACATTTTATCTTATGGCATATATATAATATAAAGTTATATGTCATATGTTATAGGTATGTATGAACATACATTTATCTTTTATATGTTTATATATCTGGAATAAATGGAATTATTAGGTGTGTGCATCTATCTATCTCTATATCTCTATCTCCACCTCCGTCTCCACCTCCACCTCCACCTCCACCTCCACCTCCACCTCCACCTCCACCTCCACCTCCACCTCCACCTCCACCTCCACCTCCACCTCCACCTCCACCTCCACCTCCACCTCCACCTCCACCTCCACCTCCATCATCTCCATCTCTATCTCTATCATCTCTCTATCTATCTCTATCTATATCTCTATAACTTTATATGCAGATGCCTAGTAATTCCATTAGCATGGTGACTTCACAGTTTTAGCAAATTCTTTTCTCTCTATTCCTTATAGAATATACATTTTATAACTACATATATACCTCAGTTCTGAGAGTTTTTATTTCTATTGAGAAAAATTTTAAACTGAAATGTCACAAGACAGTAAATAAAACAATACTTTACTCATTCCTTTCAACATTGTTTTAGTAATGTTATGAATATAATAGTGAATGCAGATCTCTGAATATTGCTCTGTGGACCTTATTAGGAGACAGTAGCATGGTTGCTAAAGTGGTCTTGGAATCAGGAAGACTTACTTGGGTTCCAGTCTTATCATTTACTAGCTGTGTGGCCCTGGGCAATTCCCTTGCCCTTTTCTCAGCTTTAATTTCTTTATCTATAAAATGGGGTAGCATGTAACATTCATGATTATTTGAGGATCAAATAATATTTCCTAAGTTCTTTACAAATCTCATAGATTATAAAAAAGTTAATTATTAGCTATTATTCCATTTGTCTCTGTTCTTCTACCACTATTCAATTCTATCTAAGATACAAAAAAGACATTTTGATACAGTGAAGTGAATTATAGAATGAATGATAAAGCATTTATTAAAAATGGATTGTTGGATAGTGTAGTAAGAGAAATACAAATGAGCAAGACAATTGCTGCCTTCAAGGACCTTCCATTCTAATTGGGGAAGATAATGCACAGAGGGGAAGGAAAAAGATGGTGGAGTCGTACATGGGGCATGATTTTTAAATGATCGTTAAGCTAGGTAGCGGCCTAATTCTGGGCAAGATGAAATGAAAGGTCATTCATCAGAGACTAGAATTCCAAGGTGAAGTGCAAGGTTCCAGTGGGAGGCAGAATAGGAGAGTGAGAAGAAGGAGTTAGTGACTGAAGTACACATGGAGTGCTTTTGAAATGTCCCATATAATAGATTCCCAGGGCTTGTGGTACAAAGGATAAACTTGTGTCTTTCATAAATTTACACGCAAAATTCTTGAGTCCCAAGATTTCAGGTATGAGTTTTAAGCAAGTTCTTGAAGGTAGAATTGAAACCAAAAATCTATTCATTCTTGCCTATTGTATAATAAGATAGAGATCTGGGTAAAAAGAATTCAGTATAATGCTAGAGGACCAACCTCCTGTGGTAACTCTTGGCCAGAATAAAGTAAAGGACTGGAGGGCAATTTAATGGAGAAGGAAAATAGATGCACTTAAGTTGGCAGAGGAATGTGATACATTCTATGTCATAGCACTTTATTTTCACTGTAATTTTCTGCTTCTTCCAGGTCCCAGCACTTTATGGAGTGGATACAAGAATGCTTACTAAAATAATTCGGGACAAGGTATAACTCTCACTCCTTTCTCCCTGCTCCATGAATCATCCTCCCCAAATCTGCTTGCTTACTTTTTCTTCTAATGCCTGAGAAAACCATAGACACTTATTTTATTATGTAAAGACATGAATCTGGTCAATCTTAGCTTTTTCTTTAGACACAATTTTTATTCTCTTATTGACTCTTGCTTAGTTCATAAGGTTGAATACTTGGAGAGCATGCTCATTACTGAATGTACTTGAGGTTAATTCATTCAACAACTTTGTATTGAATGTCCAGTCTATGCATATTGCAAAAGGAGATACGAGGCCAGTCAAACACATGATCCTTGCTCCCAAAGAGTGCATGAATAATCCTATTAGGTGATATGGCATACATAAAACCAATGGAGAATATCAGTTAAGGCAAGATAATGCTGTATAATTAGAATCTGGATATTGTTTGGAAGGAAGGGAGTATATGGCATGGGAATGCTGAAAGATGAGAAAGTTTCCCTGGAAGAAGTCAGTTGAATTTGTTGAAATTTCATTTTTTTGTAAAATGAGCAGTGATCAAGAAGCGCCAAATAAATGACTTTATTGAAAACAATCCTGGCAACCAGCATACCCTCGGATTGTTATGATTCAGGATTCCTCTTAAAGAAAAGCCTGTCTTGAAAGCTAAATGACCTACAAGGCATTCCTTAGCCTCTGCCTTTTATTGTCTAACCTCATACCCTTGCTTTCAGAATACCTATTTTCAATAATTTATTTCCTACTTGTGAAATCAGATGAATCCATGAAATTTTTTGTTGTTCGTATCCCATTCAAAGCAAAATAGGAGGCATTTATCAAAATGCACTTTACTTCAACAACCACATTTGTAGTGATGGATAAATTCACCTAATGAATTAATAGTTGATATAAATGACACATTTTGAAATGGAAATGGAAATAATTGATCAAAGAAAATGATCAAAGAAATCTTTTCAGAGTGTTGGGAGTTACAGTAGAGATAGAGACTGGGTTCCAGTCTCAATTATGATACTTAGTAACTATATAATAGAAAAATCTCAATTTTATTCTCTGGGACTCATTTTCTTTATCTATAAAATAAGGGGGCTGGATCAGATGATCTCTGAGGTCCACTTTCGTTCTTTAACTTTCTATTATTGTGGTACTGCAATATTACTGCTGATAGAAATAGAAACCAACCAAGAAAACAAATGATCTTAAATCAATTTATCTTTTACTCACTTCATTTTCAATTTGGGGTTTTAATGTGAATTAAAATTCAGGAAGAAATTCAAATATTTGTGATTTAAGGATGCTTCCAGTCTCAGTCTAATGACAGGACTAGAAAGGTAGGAGTGTTCACTGGCAAAAAAAATCTGTTTAACTATTGGATTTTAGTGGTTAAATAGAATTGAGAAAAATTTAATGATCTTGGGAAAACAATACACAATGCCATGTTTTGAGATAAATTCTTCACTCTTCAAAACATATGTTTTTAGTACTTAGTCAATATTCAGGACGTGAAAAATGGCAGAAATACAAATTATATTGGAACTTTAGTGATCTTGGTTTATATAAAAATGCATATTGCAACCCTTTCTTCCATTCACCTTAGGTTGAAAAATTAGATTATTATTTCATTCTCTGTGCTTTTAGGAACAAAGGAGGAGACCTGCTTTTCAAAATTAGGAATGCATAAATAAACATTTACTCTGTAAATTGGACTCTAAAGGTAAACACAGTGTACAATGTTATTTAGTAATCCAGTGTAGAGGTGAAAGGTAGTTTGTAATCAGTTTTGCCATAGCTAGGAGCTAGAGCAGGGAGACAGCTCTTCTTAGGACTGAAGTAACCCAATATTTTTGGATATTCATTTGAAAACCACTAGCATGCCGATGTTTCTAGCTCTAGTCATTTAATCCCAAGTGACTTTTTTTTCCTTTAAGTGACTATTTCAGAGAGGGAAAAATACTTTTTTTTCTATTTCTTTCCATGCAATAATTTCCTAGGAGAAAGGAAAATCACGTAATATAATTAACTTTCCTCCCTAAGTAAAATCTTTGGAACTAAGATTAGCATGACATTTTCATGAAAAGGTTTCTTAGGCAGATCCAAATTGACTTTTAACAGCAGCAAATAAACCAATCCAAAAGAAGAATAAGAATAGCAGTACTTGAAAGGAAGGGAAAAACCCTCTCTATTGGATAAAGAGGAAAAAGGTATGAAGAACTTCAAAGTCAAACATATTCTGAAAAAAAAATTTCCCAAGTATTGACTATAGTGAACATTTCTAATCTTGGGATTTAGGAATTACATAGTATTTAATTTTTGCTATTAATTGGGTTCACTCTGACATTATATAATGATAGCACTATTTTGTCTATTCTAATTTTATCACTGCCTTTTCATCTCAATTGGCAGTTTAGTAGCACTTGAATTAAAAAAAAAGTAACCATTTTTTTCCCTGAGAATCAAAGACAACAAATAGTGTTCTCAGCTTTACCAGTTTGGCATTTTAAGACTTAAGTTCGGGTTCCTTATGTAGGGAATCATTTGGGTATTCCCAGAAAATTCTAAATCAACCAACTATATTTTCCATAGGTTTTCAAAGAAAATGTGGTAAGTAAACTTTCTATTTTCCAAGTTTGTGAAGGTGAATAAGCTTCTTTAGACAAATTGAGCAGTTATGAAGATGTCTATATCTTGGAGCAGCTGTTCATATCCCTATGAGTTTAGCCTGTCAGCACCTTCTTTGTTGCTCACATTTAGCTGTCTAATTCTTTAATTTGACAGGGCACCATGCTTGGAAAGATTGAATTTGAAGGTCAGCCTGTGGAGTTTGTGGATCCAAATAAGCAAAACTTGATTGCTGAAGTTTCAACCAAGGTGAGAGACTTTCCCCTCGGTATTTTGAAAAATTAGCTCCTTCCCTTTAGTTTTCCCTTGCTTGGTACAGTAGCACCTCATTTATTTATCAGGCTGTCTTGGTTTTCTACAACATAACAAAGAATCTAGGAATTAGCAAAATGGACTTTCAGAGTAAAAATAACCCACTAAATATATGGCTATTTATAAAAGTTTTTGAGATTTTTAAAAAATGTTTTTTGTTGAATTGAATAAATAAGAACAAAAGTACATACTTTTGTTTCAACAAATGATACTGAAATGTTAGGTTCTATTTCTTTTTCTCTCCTTTCACATCCCTCAGTTTTCTCTTTTTTGCTTCTCACCTTTCGCCAGGTGCTGAAATGAAAGAATCAAAACAGCTTAAGATGAGCAAACACTATTCGTAGCAGAGTTTTTTACAATTTTACTTTAAAACCTTAACTTAGACACAATTAAGATTAACTTAATAATCTTGGTTATTTGCTCTCCTTGCTTACATTTTAGAAATAACAAATTAGAATACTGTTAGAATTAGGCTTTTTGACATCTGCAAGAAATGGCAATTGACAATTTGTCAGTAAACAAGACAAAAAAAGAAGAAAAATGAAAAGTAAGAAAACAAATGATTCATTTTTATTGATTATTATCCTACAGCAGGGATGAACAATAGGATAACCTAATCTTAAGTTATTATTCAGTATTACAGCCCCTTTCCCCCTGTTACACTCTGAATATTTTAAAGATAAGCCCCTAATTAAATTCTTGAAATGCTTACAAGACAGACATTTTATCTCTTATTCAATGATTGAGAAGCTCAACTACAGAGAAGTTCTTGCATTTTCTGACTCAGTACTTGAAATTCCAAATCACCAAAATCTGTTTTCAAAAGCATAATATAAATTCCATGAAGGCAGGGACTTTGTCATTTTTTACTTTTATATTCTTAAAATCTAGCCTTAGATCTGGTACTATTTATAAATGTTTTTTGAGATTTTTTTAAATAATATTTTTGATGAATTGAATAAATAACCAAAGGATGTAATTTTGTTTCAATGAATGATACTGAAATATTAGGTTCTAGTTATTTTCCCTTTTCATACCCCTCAGTTTTCTCTTCTTGCTTCTCACCTTTTACCAGGTCTGGAAATGAAAGAATCAAAACAACTTAAGATGAGTAGTTATCTTACCCTGAATCCTCTCATGATCGGGACTCAGGCAGAATTACTTAGCATTCTCAAGGTCTGTTCTCCAGTACTAAGCACAGCAGTACATGATAAAATATAACCCTAGCCCTTGCCCTTACAACAAACTTGGAATCTAATAGAAATTTCCATTTCCATTTTTTAATTAAAGAAGATGAACTCCTGAACTTCTCTGCTTATCTGATCTTCCAAGTCTGGTGATAGCCTACCTTTATGCTGATAGCAAAATGATCAAGAACATTTTGATATGCTGCTAAAGAGAGATAGAGTTTGATACAAGCTCTGTTATCACAGGCTAAAGTAGACTGAATATAAGACACAATTTGAGAAAGTAAGCTGATAATGTACAACAAACAGGAGATAAACACCAAGATTAATACCAAACTCTTAAGCATATGACAAACATAAAGGCATGTTCATTGTTCACTAATAGAAACATGAAACAAATATTTAAAAAATACTATTGCCCAGAAAAATATTCTTTTTCAGATTGTTAGGGCTAATTTACATCACTTCTCTTTAATATTTCCTCTTTTATGAAATTGCCATCCTTGACCCTGAATATTAAAAGTGCTTTGTGTCATATTAGGTGGAATCTAAAACTTCCAAAGTCATAAAGCGTGGAAGAATTTCAATGCCATAAAACACCCCTAAGAAGAATAGTACTTTTTTTTTTCTGGGAATGTACATAGGAATCAAAATAAGTAAAGTAGAATTTGCAACTTAGAGCTTTGGAGAGAGAGTTCTTATCCTCTTTGTGTGCCATGAATCCTTTTGGCAGGTTGGTAAAGACCCCATCTCTGAAGGGTGTTTTTAAATGCATAAAATATATAGAATACTAAGAAAAATCAATTATATTGAAATATAGTTATTAAAAACAAGTGTAAGTACTCTAGGTTAAGAAACTTTGTTGAGACCAGAATAGGGAATAAAGAAGTTAATTAATTTGCCTTCAGGCTTGCAACTGAAAGTTGAAGTTCTTAGTTGCAAACACCAAGAGATATTTAGTCATGGACCAGTTTTTACTGAGAGTATCCAGGAGAAATAATTGCAAAACTGGCACTCCCCTTATCCCAGACCCCTGAAAAGTACAATGACCTTGGTTGTTAAGGTATTAAGAGTGAGTTGGTGGTCTTCTTATGTTTTCAGCTTTATTTTAGCCATGTCAAAAGCAGTTTTATACATAAATCTGATGTTTCACTCTGCTCCTCAGTGGTGATAATTATCACTCTGGATAATCTGTCTACTAACAGTGATTTCATGTAAATTAGATTGCTTTGAGATCAAGACATTTCCTTATTGGTACAGTTAGAGTTTATTTATTTGGGAGCTTGGGTCTAAGGCTCACTTCAAATAGCTTTCGTTGAATTCAGGTAATAGGATTTAACGGTCTTTTAGAATTTTGCTATTAAGAAGGTGATTTGCTTCTTTTTTTAAAAAAATATTCAAGACAGTGGGGTTGTGACTTGCCCAAGTTCACACAGCTAAGTGAGTAAGTGTTTGAGGCTGGATTTAAACTCAAGTCCTCCTGACTCCAGGGTTGGTGCTCTATGCACTGTATCACCTAGCTGCCTATGCCAAAGAGATAGCTGTGATTTAGTAGAGAGATGACCTGAAAATTAGAAGAACTTGGGCTCAAATCTAACCTTTGACCTGAATTGACTATGTGACCCTGGGCAGGTTGCTCAACTTTTCCATGCCTTTGGCAGATTACTCAAGGATTTCCTAACCTAGGGTCTTTAAAAATACCTATTTTGTTAGCTATATCTCAATATAATTACTGTTTTCATAAGCTATATGTTTTGTGCTTCTAAAAACACTATTTGGGATAGGACCTATAGACTGTATCAAACTGTCAAAGGGATGCTGTACATAGTCATTTTATATTTTCACTTAACCTACTATCTCTTAGACATTAATAAATTATAGTGTCCTTTTAGCTATCTTCACAGTTCAAGTGGCTTACTTTTTAGCCAGATCTAGTGAACTCTGAACAGTGAATTAGATACTGCAGTTTCAAGAGGAATTTGGGATTCTGACTCTGATGATGAAAGGATTTTAAAGTTCAGATTTCCTTGCATTAGTTTATACATCAAATAGCCTATAGCTTTTCCATGTTAAATTTAGAGGGGAATAAGTAGTGCTGAAGGGATTTTAAGCAAATGATCACTTAGAGGGGAATCTCTGTGACCTTAAAAGAGTAGACCCAGGGCGTCTAGGTGGAGCAGTGGATAGAGCACCAGCCCTGGAGTCAGGAGTACCTGGGTTCAAATCTGACCTCAAACACTTATTAATTACCTAGCTGTGTGGCCTTGGACAAGCCACTTAACCCCACTTGCCTTGGAGGAAAAAAACCCAACTAAAAACAAAAGAGTAGACCGAATTTAGATGCATGGAAATACTGATGGATGTTTAATCACTTAGTCTTCCCTAAAGAACTAATAAAAACCATTTCTAGTCTATCCCTTCAGATAGTTAGCTGCCAAAATAAACTCTCTAAAATATAGGCCTGATCATATCATTCTTTGTCTGAAAAATCTTTAATAGATCCCTCTTGCCTCAGGTTGGCACGTAGAACATTCCAGTTTTTTCTCTAATCTACCTTTCCAGCTACATTCCACATTACTCCTGTTCATATACTTCAAGTTCCATCCAAAATATAGCTCTAGTTGTTTTCTCATTTTGACATTTCATCTCCCTCTACTCTGGTTTTGCACAAGGTCCCTCTATCAGCCTTCATTCCTGGAATGCACACTTTCCTAATTCCTACTTTTAGAATCTTCATGTTCTTTCAAAATATTTAGGAACCCATTCCTCTCAAATGAGTCTATGACTCCACATATGTTTTATCTCTTTAATAATGTTATTGAGTATAAGAATTGTTTTATTCTATTTTTGTTTTTATATTCCCATTAAATAATCCATAGTAGGAATGTAAAAATTATTTTTTAGAATTGAATTAGAAAGTATACTTTAAATAGTCATATTAGAAGAAAACCAGTCACTTGAAAAAAATAATTCCATGATATCCCATTGTTCTTTTGTTAGCTGGAATGGGATATTCTGCTTGCCTGTTGAAATTAGATTCATTTAAAGAAATTTGTGAGGTAATTATGTGGGTCAGTACCATTTTAGAAAGTAAACTTTGGGCATTAGATTAGATTAACTTCATTTAATTGAGTTCCATTTGATAACTATCGGGGCAACTGGCAGGAAATAGGAAGAAAAAGACATTGGAGAACTAAAAAGGTATAGTGGAGAAAACACTAAATTTGGTGACACTGTGTGACCTTAAAGAAACCACTTAGTTTTTTCCTCTTTCTCATAGGTAAAATGAAGGTATTAGACTAGATGGCCATTGAGGTCCTTATCTATCCTCTAGTATTCCTATGAGTCCTATCAGATCTTCATTTCCTCAGATCATTTTTAATAGGGAAATTAATTTTGAGGATTTTTCCTGTGAAAAATAAAAAAATTCACTAAAATCTATGTAGGGTTCTTGCTAGTAAGTCCACAGAGACCCTGTCACCTCATACCCAAAATGTATTTTTACATATTGTATACAATTCTCTTTGTTCTCTTTTAATGTTGATCAGTTCCTATACCAAACATAAAAAGATACCTTTTATGTCCTGGCTCATCTAGTTCTAAAAATATTAATCCAGTGTCTGGGCCTAAGTTTCTTAGAGAATTTTAGACTGGATAATCTCAAAGGAACTTTCTAACGTTACTATAACAATGATTACATGATTCAATGCATGACCTTAACAAATTTGCACCAATGGGCTTTGTGCTCTGGGGGAACTAGTAGGGAGACCCTGATTCCTTGGTTGACTTTGATTATCTTCTCACTTTTAAGCACTCACACCAGGCTCTAGACAAACTTCCTCCCTTTCTTCTCTTGCTCAGTCTTCTTTTTCCTTTCCATCTTTTCTTTATTGCATATAAGCTATTTCCTTTTTACAATTCAGCTGCCAGACTGATCATTAGTAGTTAGGGTGAGTTGAAAAGAAGAGCTTCTGTTTCCTTTTCCTGACTCATTTCAAGATCTGATTATGTCTAATTTTGTGGGTGAGGGATTTGTTTAACATTGCAGCCAGTACAATTGTTCCTTCATCAATATAAAAGCATTATGACCCTGGGTCTTAGTTTTCTTATTTGGGGTGGTGGAAGGTAAGGTGAGCTCTGAGGTTCCTTCTGCCTCTGGCTTTGTGATCCTATGATCTTAATAATAATTAGAAATGATATTATTACAGATAATGAGCAGCAATAACATTCTGATGAGAATAGATTCGCATATACATGAACATTTGTCTCAAATTGTAAAATTATGATTTATTTACACTTAAATTTATTTGAAAGCTTTTATTTCTTAAAGTTTTAGGCTTCTCTATTCAGAAGCTAAAAATGTGAAATGAAGTTCATATAGGATAAAATTCATTCTGATTGCATTGGATCTCACACTGCCTACGTAGCTTAGACAGCACCTCCTCCATAGGGTATTTGGAAAGGATGATTTTCCCCTCACTGCTAAGAATTCACCTGTGAAATGATTAAGTTTGTCACCCAGCGTCAACTAGAATTATTATGGAGAACAACATCTTATCATTAAGGTTCCAACTATGAAATATTCTGTTGCTTCAGGAGGCCTATTTCTAAGGGGGTTATTATCAAAGTAAAAATAGCCCAATCAGATTTGTGGCAGCACAGAAGGAACCCAAATTGGACAGACAGTTGAGCTTTGTCCTATCATCAGGGAGCAGAGAACTTTGCCTTTGGGGATGAGAAATGCAACCAACCCTACATCCTGACTCTATTGATGGGTAAAGATGAGTATTTTTTTTAACATAGAGAAGCATTCTGCTGAGTTGAGAAGATAAGTTGTGCAACAAACAGGTTGTTGTAAATTCAGTTAGCATCCTTCATCATTTATGGATTATGCATCTTACATTTTCAATGCTAGATAACATCATAAAGAAAACTATGGTACCATTTCCAATCTAATTGAACAAATGGTACTGTGCTGAGTCACTCCTTAGCAAAAAAAGGGAGATTATGGTCTAATGGAGTGAAAGGGAAGAAAATGGTTAAAGTAGTAAGAATGGATATAACTAATTGAGTCAGATTGCTTTATGAATTGGGAGTGGAGAGCTCACTTTCAGTCTGGGAGTTTGGGTCAGTTTTCTATAGGAAATGGGCTAAGCTAGGTCTCGCAATTTTTTTGTGACACAGAGATTTGGAGGTAGAGTACATCCTAATTATGGGATAAGGGATGTATAATGTGAATGTATGCAGGAAGGAGAGGGGACTATGAGGTTGAGAAACGTAATAACAGTATTACTAGAACAAATGCTTTAAAGGAAGAAGAGTATGTAAAGTTTTAAAGGTCAGGTTAAGAAACATGTGAGGTATCATGGTGCAATGGAAGGAAGGCTGCTTATGAAGTCTGACAGTCTGAGCTCAAATGTTGACTTTACCACTTTGTGACATTGGGCAGTGACTGAACCTCATTGTTCTCAGTTTCCTTATTTATAAAATAAGGCAGTTGGCCATGATTTCCTTAAAGTTCCCTTCTAGCTTTACTTGAAACATATATATATATATATATATATATATATATATATATATATATATATATATATAATTCTATGCTTTTATCATCCTGAAGGCAATAGGAAAGTTTTGAAGGTTTTAGAGTTGGAAAATTAAATGATCAGATCTGTTCATTATTTAGACTGGCAAGTTATATGAAGAATGGAATCCAGGACAGTGCCATTTGTTACTGCAATGACATTACACAAGTCACCCTACTTTACTCATACTCTTCTAGAACTAAAATTTTCCTTCTACATTATTTTCATTTGGTAATTTCAGAAACTCCCATATTTTCATTTATTATGGATGACTCTCAGATTTTCTTGGCCAGCTCAAATCTCTCTCCTGACCACCTGTCTTCTATTTCCAAATGCCCATTGACATCTTATACTTTTTCCCACTAACCTCCCAGTCACATAGGCTCACAATCTAGGTATCACCCTCAGCTTCTCACTCTCTCTCATCCCTCCATATCCTCAAACAAATCCTGTTGTTTTTTTTTTTTACCTTTATGATATCTCTTAATATTATCCCTTCTCTCTAACATTGTCACCATCTTGGTGCAGACCTTTGTCAGTCCACACTTAGACTATTGTGATAACCTGTCTCAATTATCTCCATATTCTAGTCCATCCTCCTTTCAGCTGCCAACTTGATTTTTTTCTAAGGGAAGATTATGACCACGTCACCCCTTCTTCATTCAGTAAACTCCAGTGGCTTCCTATTGCCTCTAGGATCATCTCTAAAACCTGTGTGTCTTTTAAAGTTCTTCATAAATTGGCGCTTGTCTTCCTTTCTTGTTCTCTTCGCTCTTCCTCACACCTACCAATTGTGAGTCTTTTTCCTGATTCCTTTTCTTGCCTGAAAGGCATTCCCTCTTCATTTCTGCCACCTACCTTTGCTGAATCCCTTCAGGTCTCAGCTAAAATCCCACCTTCTTTGAGCCTTTTCTAGACCTCCATTCTTAATATGATTCTCTCTGAGACTACTTCCAATATCCTTTATATATCTTATTTTTTCCATAGTTGTTGGCATATTATCTTCTCCAGTTAGACTATGAGATCCTGGAGGATAAAGACTTTTTTTTACCTTTGCTATATCTCCACAATGACTGGCACCTAGTAGGTCTTTAATAAATTCTTATTGATCGAATGACTGACCTATTGTTCTAGTACAAACTAAGTATGACATGGTCCTGGTAGCAATATGGGTAGGAAAACAAAACAGATTTGAGAAATGCTGTGTGGATAAAATAGGACACAAGTGGCAACTGATTATATTATATAGGGGAGAAGATAGAAGGGAAGAGACGACTCATTTGAGTTGAGTTTGGACTGTCTTGCTGAAAGATTCCAGGGCTTGAGATTGCTAAACTTAAAGCCTGCCACTAGACAGTCCTTTAGGTTTATTTCCTGTGTCACTTCATTCAACCTCTGGAATTTTCTTACTTGAGAGATTCTTAAGGACCCATTGTGAACTGGAGTTAATTTATCCTGAGAAGAAAGATCTGGCATCTCTTTTCTATTAGACTTTATTTCAGAAGAGTTGGAAGGAAAAATTCTTAGAGACTTCAAATATATGCAACTTGTTTGGTTTGAAGATTTACCCACTGACTCAGATTCACAACTCCCTCATAACACGCACCCTCTTTCAGAATTATTGTGGCCAAAAAATCATTATTCCATCCCCAGTCATGTGAGAAAAGGCAGCCTGCTGAAGTGGGGAGGCATTTGATTTCAGTTCCTCATCTAATACTACCTGTGAGACCTGAGCAAGTCACAGCTTCCCTGGGCTTCAGATTTCTCATCTGTAAAATGAGATGGACAGCATGTCCTTGAATGTCCCTTCCAACGCCAAATCTTTTGATCTATGAGAAGCTTCTGTGACTGAACTGAAGAATAATCCTTCCTCATATAGCAGACATCCTGTCTGTCAGTATTCTTGTTCTTAAAGCCTTGCCAACTTTTATTCCCTTGGTATAACTTTTAAGATACCAGGGTGACCTATGGTCAAAAGTGAGCACTGGGAGAAGGGTATAGTGGAGAGAATGAAATACTATTTAAGATATGTGTCTTTTGCTCCAGTGAAATGCAATATTCTCAACTAATAATTCTTAGTATATTAGGACCAGAGAGGCATCAAACCTTTCATTTTATAGTTAAGGAAATGGAGATTCCAAAAGGATAGTTTTCTTGACTAGGGTCATATAAGTATAGCAGAACATGAGTTGAAACCTATATTCTGTGACTGTATCCAGAATTTATAAATTATAACCATCTTTTAGGATGAAGGCTGAAAAAGATTTTCTACCTTTAGAGAAAATTTTAAAATTTAAGATATTTTTATGAAATCACAGATATTGGATATTGGAACTGAACAGGATAACTAATTACAGTTTAATAGAGCTATAATTTGGGCAGCTATGTGGCACAGTGCATAGACTCCTGATCCTGAAGTCAGAAAGACTCATCATGTATCATTTAGAAAGTTCTGAAAAAATCCCAGGAATGACATAAGAAGTTTAATGCTGATATTAAGAATTAAAATGAAAAGTTCATACCATTATGTTCTTCCATTTCTGTTGTTTTGTGACTTTGGGGAAAATGCTTGTTTTCCCCTAACTTCGAAGTAGACTTAAAATTGAGTTAATGACTATGATGTGCTTCAAGATCTCAATCTGAAATCTGACCTCAAAACACAATTTTTGTTTTCTTCTATTTAAAATTTTATTTTATTTTTCCAATTACATGTAAAGATAGTTTTCAACATAATTTTTGCAAGGTTTTGAGTTTCATTTTTTTCCCTCCCTCCTCTCTATGAGAGAGTAATCTTATATGGGTTGTTAAATTATGCTCAGCACATTTCCATATTAGTCATGTTATGAAAGAAGAATCAGAACAAAAGGGAAAATATGGAAAGAAAAAAATATAAAAATATTTAAAAAGTGAAAATGGTATTCTTTGATTTTCATTCAGATGCCATAGTTTTTTCTCTGGATATGGATGGTGTTTTCCTTCACAATTCTTTTAGAATAGTTTTTGTTTATTGTATTGCAGAGAAGAACTAAGTCTATCATAGTTGATCATCCCAAAATATTACATTGATGTGTATAATGTTCTTTTATAAACAGAGTTTCTCGAACAACCTGAGGGAATCACTGATCTACAGCAGGCTAGTCATCTCCAGTTCATTTTTATTCTTCAGAATCTTTGCATAAACTTATTACACAGACACACATCTCTACTGCATCCTATCTTTATTGCAAACTGAGGATCAAGTGGTGTTTAAGGCGTGATATATCTATTACCACATCTGTCTAGTGCTGAAGCAAGCAATAATACTTGAAAATTCCATTGCTTCTAGCTGTTAATGAGGCAAAACACAGGAAAGATGGTCATTAACTATGGAAACAACCAATTTCTTAGGGATCATTGTTATTACTGTAATCAATGGTATATATAAAACAGAAAAGTACATTTTAAAAAATTTCATAAAAAAGATTCAGTCTGTAGAACTTACTGAACCTTTCTTGCAAATTGATTGTTAACTACCAATCACTCCCCAGTAGTTAGCAATCAATCTGCCACCAGTCTAAGTGCAAAACATTCCCAAATGTGTTTATGATATTGATGTGTCACTCACAATTGTAGCTTCTTTCTAACATTTTTGATTTCAAAATGCAGGATGTCAAGGTGTATGGTAAAGGAAATTCTATTAGAGTGGTTGCTGTGGACTGTGGAATAAAGCAAAATGTAATCCGTTTACTAGTGAAGGTAAGTCATTCCCATCTTTCCTTTTTTTCCTTTGGAGTAAAGATTTCTCACACTTTGTGGTTGTTGTTGTTTGTTTTGTTTTGTTTTGGTGCTTTGATAACTGCTTAAAGATAACTGCAGAATTGTTGCTTTGGTCATTAAGGCATGCTTCTGGGGATGGTAGGTTTCCTCGTGGCTTCGGTTCACTAAGTGAAAAAACATCATTTTAAATGTACGGGAGACAGAATAGAAAGAGTCCTGGATTAGGAGTCAAAGGATGTGAGGGAATTTGAATCCTAACTATTTTACTCATTGTCTGTGTGAACTTTGGCAAGTCACTTTTCCTCTCTTGACTCAGTCTCCTCATCAGTAAAATGAAGGGATTGAATTAGGTATGATCCTATATTCTCCTCCTCCTCCTCCTCTGTTCTTTGATGCATAAGAATTCTATAGCTCTCAGCACTGAACAAGCAGTTGAATATCAGAATTTCTTTTCCTGAGAAGAGAATGAATTCTTTCTGTCTCATTTCTTGACATTATGGAATATGCCAGGTGGGCACCAAAGAACTGAAGAAAGCCCTTATTTACATTTTATGTGCTTTGTCTTTGTATATTCTAACCTTATGCTTCTACTGTTACTGTACCTTATGATAGCATAAATTTAATAAGAGTTCTTCATATTAATTTTGACTTACCAAATTCAGGCAATCTTTGCAAATTCTTTAGAGGGTTGTATTTTTTTCCTTTGTAGGCATTCTGCAGTTATTATTTTTCCCTAAGGAAACAATTTACTTTGAGGATAGAAGATTTCTCCTTCCCCTTTCTTTTCTTGAGATTAGTGTTGTCTAAAGACTAATTCTACAGCATCTCAAATTATTGGCAGCCCATTATTAACCTTGGGATATACTTACATTGAATATGTACTTTGTATCTATTTTGATATAAAAGAGTTTATATTCTCATATCCAAAATTAGTCTGATAAAATTAATCATCGTTTCATAGAAAATGTGGTCAGACACTGGGGAAGAAAGCTGATTAACAGATAATGAAGAAAAGGTACCCACAGGGTAATGTTAAGGAAGGTCAGAGGCAGGCCAGCATGAACTATACAGAAAATAAATTTTTCGTTTTTTAACCTTCTCCTTCTTTGATTCTGGATATTTTATATATATATATGTATATATATATATATATATATATATATGCATATCTCCTATGTATACTATGATCTTAATTATGGAGTCTTTATATATATATATATATATAATATCACCTTTTTTATAAATATACATTATATATACTTTTTATATATACCACTCCTTAAATCTGCAAGAAGATATATTAGTGCCTTCTTAAGATCCAACTTGAATGGGGTATATTCTTAATTTTCTGTTATCTAAATGGTACCATTTGAATCACATAAAACACAATTAGTTACTGAAAGAATTTTTTATTTGGCAAAAGACTCCTCTTTCTTATTTGAATTGTGGAATTGATTTTTTTCAAGAGAGTGGATGGGTAACAATAATAATAATAACATAATGCTTTAAGGTTTGTAAAGTGCTTTACATTTATCCCATTTGATCCCACAATAATCCTCTGAAGTAAGTTCTAGATTTATTCCCAATTTCCAAATGAGGAAACTGAACCTGTGAAAAGATTTGTCTAGGGTTATACAGCTATTTCAATGTTTTTTGTGAGGCAATGGGGTTTAGTGACTTACCCAAGATCACACAGCTAGGTATTTATTGTGCCTGAGGTTGGATTTGAACTCAGTTCTTCCTGACACCGGGGCTACTGCTCTATCCACTGTGCCACCTAACTGCCCCATCTCAATTTTTAAAAGAAAAAAAATATAAATGTAGATGTATATATTTAAATATACAAATATATATTTAAATAAATTTATTGCATATATTTATATAAATATAAATGTATGTATAGTTAGATAGCTCTCTATATATATTTCAAGTAACCCTTATTCATTATTTATCTCATGTTTATTTTTCTAGAGAGGAGCAGAAGTTCATTTAGTTCCTTGGAATCATGATTTCACCAAGATGGAATATGATGGACTTTTAATTGCTGGTGGGCCTGGAAACCCAGCTCTTGCTCACCCTCTAATTCAGAATGTCAAGAAGGTACAGTGTTCTTGGAGTCTGTGGGTAGGTTGGCAGATAGAAGGTCATAGATGATGAGAGTGCTATAAAGAATTTCCTTTAACTTTGGATAGGTTTTATAAAAAAAGTTTATTTCAAAGTAAATATTTTTTGTGTCTCTCAGAAGCAGCCAAGATAAATTATTCTACTGGGAACCAAGTAGGAGAGTGCCAGAGAAAATGGAACCTTTTCCTCAGGCCAGAAAGCAACTTTCAGGTCATTCCATAGGATCAGGACAGATGATACCCAGTCTTCCTCTACCCAGTCTTCATCTACTCTCTATAGCTGCAGTGTTATAATAGAATCATTCACATTTGTGAAGATGACCTCATTCTTTAGAAAGCTATGAGATACTTTCAGAAGCAGGAAAGGAAATCTAATGCTTAATATAGGAAGTTAGTTTGTAAACTCAGGCCTTTGTGTCTTCTTTCTAGCATATTCATTCTTCATTTTGTTTCTTTGGGAAAATGATTCTTGTTGGAAAGTGCCTGTTGCTGGCGTTTTCTTTGCAGGCATTTTCCTTTACTCTCAATAGTGTAAGATCTTAAAGTATCATCCAAGAAAAATTCAATTCCATATATTTTAGTTATAGTGTCCAGGATATTTTACTGCCTTCTAAAAAATTGTCATTACTTAAGGGCATTTTCTGTCCTTCAGTTAAGCAGAGGTATTGACTAATGAAGTTAAATGCCATTCTCCATCACTGGGTAAATCCCATACTGAGGAAAAAAGCTATATATTAATCATGTCTTTTCTGAGTTATCAGTACATGCAACTAATAACATTCTCTCCTTAACAGATCCTGGAGAGTGATCGCAAAGAGCCTGTGTTTGGAATCAGTACAGGGAATTTAATAACAGGATTAGCAGCTGGAGGCAAAACCTACAAAATGCCCATGGCCAACAGGTAGGCAAGAACTGACTTGAAACAAAGAAAAGACTGGAAACAATTTCTTTTCAATTTTTTGCTTTAGTCATTAACTGAAGTCCTATGGAAAACCAAGTAAGATATCCTCAGAAACTTGTAACATAAGACTTTGGGTATTTTACATAGATGACCATAATGTTCCATGTTGCATCCTTTTGGAATGCACACTGATACACATTGCCAAGGGAAAAACAGCTAGGACATCTGCTGCCATTCTACATTACCTGAGACCATGTATTCTGTACATCTGAAAGCTGTACATCTCAAAGATGGCTTTGCTATGTATTCATCCATTGTGATTAAAATTAAACAAGTTCTTAACAGTTGGAGAGAACTTCAAAGTAATTTTGTTTTTCCAGAGCTCAAAACTATTCCCTATAAACTGAAGAAAAGGTGGTACCTTGTTGTAGTAGAAGGAATTTAACTCATTTGGGAATTTTCTTTACAAATGAAATATTAGCTCTAGTCCCTATCCCCATGTACTAGTTTTTATGTTGTATGAGGGCTTTGCAAAGCAAGACAAAAATCATAAAAATGACCTTTAATACTTGCATATTAATGGGGGGGAGTGATAGAGACTCAAATGAGGTCTTCTAAGGCTTTTCCATCTGTTTCCTCACAGGTAAAGTGAGGTACTAATAGTTGTAGTACCTAATTCAAATGAGATAATACATATGCATAACATATAATAAAAGCAGTAATTCATTGTACTTATAGTAACAGTTATGAATAGTAATAACAGTAATAGTATTGTCATTGTAATTAATGCTAGTCCTATGATATTCTTTGCAAAATTTGCTTAAATTCAGAACACTGACTACATTTTGAAAATAAAAATCGCATGTGAGACTTGAGTTGGTAGATCCTGATATACTTGTGTTTTTGCTCCCAAACTATATTATCTTAATCAACAGTAGCATGGTACAATGGACAGATCTTGGGGTTTGCATCAGAGGATCTCAGTTCAAACCTAACCTTGGTTACTTTTTACTTACTCTGGAAAGTTATTTAAGGGCCATGGACCTCAATCTCTCTCATATGTAAATTGAGGGTATTGACCTAAAGTCCCTTCCAGATCTAAGTCTATGATCCTAAATTCCCTCCTGTCCCTTCCCCCTCCCTCTTTGTCTCCCTTCCTTTCTCCCTTCTTTCCTTCCTTCCTTCCTTCCTTCCTTCCTTCCTTCCTTCCTTCCTTCCTTCCTTTTTGAACTTGCTTTGTGAATTTTTAAACTGTCTTTGAGTAAATAGCTTAACATGTTTGCCAGTTCCTGTAACATCAGAGAATAATTTTAAACCACATCATCTGAAATGCAATTTCTCCCTTATCCAAGTCCAACCAAAGAAGTTAGGCATAATACTAGATGCCCAGTATTGGATTTTTGTTTTTGCTAAAGTGCTTGGATGGGATTAACAATTTGTGACTCTTCTTGAATGCAAATTTCACTGAGTAAGGGAAACCAGAAATGTATTGGTTACTTCCTGTTGACCACCTTATTGACTGAGGCATTTCTATGCTTTCTTCATCTTTGACTCATTTATTCCTCTCCTTTACTTTTCAGAGGGCAGAACCAGCCAGTACTGAATGTCACAAATAGGCAAGCCTTCATTACTGCTCAGAACCATGGATATGCATTGGACAATAATACCCTCCCTGCTGGCTGGAAACCACTGTTTGTGAATATCAATGACCAGACAAATGAGGTAAGTGCTTTCAAAAAACCTTTTCTGGAAGTGATGAGAAGCAGCAGTGAATGGGGGCTCATATTACCCTGTTAATCCATTTACATAAACCCTTCTTGTACAAAGGTGTTCTCTTTTTAGGAACAATTTTATAGATCATTTATCATAGCTAGCTTCTCTTTAAAAGGTTATTTTCTTTTTTTACTTTTTATCATTAGTTGATGGTTTTCACTTCTCTATATCTGAGATCTCACTGTGATTACAGCATTTATTACCTTGTACCATGGTATTCAGTATATAATAGTAGGCCAGTCAAGTTCTGACCCAAAACTAAGGGTTGAAGATGTAGAATGACCTGATCACATATACAAGACCCACTTTGGACTCAAGAAAACCTTGGGTTTTTGTTCTTCTACTGGATCATTTGATAAAAACTTAGAGCTGAGTTGGTAAAATGACAGATCAAAATATATTCTTTAAGATGACCAAATACTATCAGAATCAGAATGCTTCTGAAGGTTGACTACTATTTGTCACCTATCAGGATCAATGTTTTCTATATTCCAGTTCCTAAGATTTCTAGATGTTAAATAATATTATCTATTAATTTGAAAAGGCCTCTTGAACAGTGTTCCTCTCAGTTTCCTTTATGAACTTTCTTTTATACCAGGAAAAGCCATTACTGAAGCTTCTTTTTTCCTTCTTGTTATTTCAGGGAATTATGCATGAGAGTAAACCAATCTTCACTGTCCAGTTCCACCCAGAGGTTAGTCCAGGGCCAACAGATACAGAGGTATGTCAGAAAGATAATTTCTGCTAACTAAAATATATTTTTATTATTGAATGTTTATAAGAAATGTAAAAAAATCAAAACAACCATCAAGGTCATTGTGTAGATAGTGTGGTAGTGTTTGGTTAACCAATTTAGTATAAAAAAATCTCTCAGTGAATTTCATAGAGGAAGTTTTCTATTTTGAAAAAAAATTGGGAAAGTCCTTAGGAAACCAGATGCTATTTTTGTATAAATCCATTATCATTCTAATACATTTCAGTTCTCAAGTTTACAATTGTTGAGCTATGCAAATGAATTCCCCCTTGCTCTCTCTTGTTCTCATAACTGAAATGAAATTTTAATCCCCCATCTGTGACTTCACAAAAATCCCTATGGCAACTGGTTGTGTAGCCACTAAGGATGAATAAGCAGCAGCAGAAGAAGTTAGAGTATCGAGGGTGTTGGGAAGTAGAGAGGGCATGTGTGCACATAAATATTATTCAGTCATTTTAAGAAAAGAACCATAAGGAATGCTTAGAGGAGATTTGTTTTTAATTTAAATGTTATTACTTTTGTATGTTGTTAGTTAAATGCACAAGTAAAACTTTTTGCTTGATAGAAGTCCTCTATACATTATTGAGAGATATCTGAGAAATTAGACAATGCCCTATATCATGATTTTTTTTTTGTTTGTTTCACTGACCATTCTTCTTCAAGGTCAACTGGAATATTTTGTTTAGAAGACACTGTTTAGGAAATGAGGAAGACCTGAAAAATATATCCCTTACTTTCTTCTGTCCTCTTCATGAACCAAATATTTTACATTGCCTTTTGTGGCATAGGCATCAGTTTTTTGCCTCAGTGTTTACTGGAAGTGCATGTGACATGTGGAAAGTAAACTCCTTAAGGATGGTGACAATTTTTTTTTTTTTGTTCTTTGTAACCCTATTGATTTGGACATAGTAGATGCTTGTTGAATTAAATTGAATCATACTACCTGCCTAACTTATACCTAAACAAAATTATTTTTTCATATATAATCCAACATGGATTATATGAAACCATAAATATGAAAATATCCTTTTGGTAGATTTGTCTCACATTAATAATTAGGAGCATTGTATTTAAGATACATACCAACATTCTTTATCCATCTACATTTTAGTTCTTCCAAATGTTTAGTGAATTAAGTCCTGGGATTGAAACTTCTGTCTACTAAAAGGTCAGAAGTTTTCTTTTTAGTTTGAGAAAGAAAATTATCTTTGAGTTGATAAAAATAAAAATGCAAAAAAATTTCCCTCACCCCTCATACACATTTTAGTCATCACTCACTTTAAAGTGGGCAATGCAAAGAACTTAAATCTTTGGTCAAAAATTTGAATTTGAAGGAGTACCAAAAAACTGAACAAATTAAGAACTGTATGTTCCGAAAGCATTATCTTGAGTGTTCATAGATTGAATTCAATTTAGTGGATTCATAGAGGTATGTTTTTAGTATTATTAGTTGAAAAAATCATAAAACTGATACAATTTTGAAATTTCTTAACTATTTTCCTATTTTATTTCACAGTACCTATTTGATTCTTTTTTGGCACTGATAAAGAAGGGGAAAGGGACCACTGTTACATCAGTTCTACCCAAACCTGCACTAGTGGCATCTAGAGTTGAGGTCAGTATATACATATTTATTTGTAGTTATTATTATGTAGATTTTCCTTACAGAATGATTTTGAAAAGAATATTATGAAGAGTAATGGCAGAATCATAATAAATAGAACTCTTCTGTTGAAACCTGTAAGTAAATATTGGGATTCTCTTATTTCATGTTAAACATTAAAAGTATTTTTTAATCCCAACCCAAGTAGTTGAGTTTATTGTAGGAAAAAACTTTTTAATGTAGAGTAGGATTTTTATTTCATTTAGAGTTTTTACATTCCCACACTACTTAATAAGAAACAGAAATAAAGATATTTGAGAGAGTTTAATTGAGACATTGTGAAGAATGGTAAGGGAAAGTTGTGCTAAAAAAATCTTGTTTTCAACACAAATTTAATGATATCTTTAGATCTAAAAATAAACATATATATATATATATATATATATATATAATGCAATACTTGTATCCTATGTATTTAAATATCTAGTTTCTCATTTTAAGCTGAATTTTTGTTAAGAAAATATCTTAAACTTATCTACAATAAATTGAAGCATTTATATATTTTAAATTTTGTTCTCTGTTTGATAACCTTTGTTTACCCCCTTTCAAATTCATCTAAATGCTAACAGTAATTATCTTTTTTAAAAAAAAAGGTTTCCAAAGTTCTTATCCTGGGATCTGGGGGTCTGTCCATTGGCCAGGCTGGAGAATTTGATTACTCAGGATCTCAAGCTGTAAAAGCCATGAAGGTAAGATAATATTGTGCTTTATCAACACTAATATATATCCTTGAATGAGTCTAATTAGTGCTTCATTATTTAAAATTTAAGATAACATAACAATTGCAGTGCAACAATTGTTTTCTTAGTTATTTCTCCCATGTTTTATATTTCGGAGAGTTAGAGCCTATTTCAAAACCATAATAACTTGTAGCTCTTTTTTTGGAACTTTTAAATTTAGAAAAAAATGTTGATTTTATATGAGAACTAGATATTTTGCATTATTCTTTAACTTGTCTTATATAGTAAGCTCCTTAAATTGAATAACTTCAAGAAGAAGACATTTTAATAGAATTGTAATGGTTTTTCCCCCACTCATTATTTCATTTACTTAATTTTATTATGACCCCTAAATCTTTCAAGATGCATTGAGGGAGAAAGTGTTCTGAAGATAGGGTTTTCCTTGAGGAATTTTGGCCCTCTGAAAGATGGTCAGACCCAAACCTAACTTAGTTCCTGCTACATTTGAATCTGGCTTATCAAGGCAAAAAAAAAATAGCTATAGGTCTATCTTCTATTTGGTGTTCACAATGAGTTTGCATTGTCCTTAAGGAAAAATTCCAGTTTTTATTATTCATTAAAGAACCAGCTCCTTTTATCCTTTCCTTTCCTCTTTCTTGGTAGGATAAGGTAGAGAACATAGATAGACATCTGAGAGTAGGAAAAAAGAAACTTTGCTGGGTTTCTGAGACAAATGAATCAGGGTTAAGCTTCATAATGGAAGGTGCATCACTTTAGGTCAAGTTGCTATTTGAACCATTATCTGATACATTCTGACTCCCAGCAACTCTTTAGACATGGTTGCTCCTTGCCATAGAAATGAAGAAGCCAAGTCATCTGTCTAGTTTCGGTCTAGTTTCTCTTTCCTAGTTTGATCCTAGTTGATCCTAAAAATTGCTTGGGTTGGCTGTATGATAGTAACAGCAATTATAGTCATTCATATGAACTTCTTGCCATTTATGCCTGATTACCATGCAGCACAATCACAATTATGCATATCATTAACAGAGGAAAGGTCACAGAGAGCAAGTACTCCCTCTGGATGGACTGATTAACACCAAGATCAAAACTAGCAAGGGGAGTAAAGATACCAGAGGAAGGCCAAATGAGTTGAGCAGTTTCTAAAAGTTTACTATGCAGCAAAATTTGATTTTTTTCGTAAGTTCTAAAGAATTAAGAGGGAAAAAAAAACACAGAAGTAAGAGGACAGCATCTCCCAACTATTCACTTGTAAATGCAGTTGTATGGCCCTTGTTCCCAAATAAGCATGTGCATGTAAAGTTATCTTTCTTGTAATTTTTATTTGATTGCAGTACCAAATTTCAATCTATACTACTAAATATATTTAGTCCTTGTAGCTTTTCAGACACATAATATTGTCATGTGTTTATAATTTTTATTTATCAAAGGGAATATAAATTTTTCTCTTTTTTGTCTTGGTGTTAGTTGGATAGTTCCCATGCATGAATGTATACATACACACACACACACACACACACACACACACTGTACATATACATCCACAGATATGCATATTTCTTCATTTTCTATACACATGTCTCAGTTATTTTTAGCCCTAGCTGGGGAGTAGGACTCACTGACTGCCCCTCTGAGTCACTTCATTACCCAGTAAGATGACAATCCTAAGACCAGGGAAGTTATTATATTTTTGCTCTCCAAAAGATTGTTTTTCGATAATCTGATTTCTGTCCACCCAATATGGAAATATAGCATGTTCCTTGAGGATGCAGAGGCAGA
Organism: Macrotis lagotis; assembly: GCF_037893015.1. Classification (NCBI taxonomy): domain Eukaryota; kingdom Metazoa; phylum Chordata; class Mammalia; order Peramelemorphia; family Peramelidae; genus Macrotis; species Macrotis lagotis. The sequence goes on along the minus strand of NC_133663.1, from coordinate 78,454,205 downwards.
GTAGACCCTTCCTGTTCTGGAGGCAGGTGCCCAACTCCATAAAGCAGTTAGTTCCTTAGATTGTTCATGAGGGTAGTCACATATAATCTTTGAAAGTTTTCTTTGAGGAACTGTACTTGTCAAGAGGATGACTTGAAGACCAAGAAAATGGTATGTTATTAACAAGAGGTCAATTGAATTTTGGATGACCCCGGGATACTCTTTTTCTGCATCTTCCTTGTCCATGGACAATACTGGCATGCCATGGTTCACAAAGTAACAAAGAGTTGGACAAAATTGGACCACTAAACAATAACAAATTCCTGACTCCAAACCCAGTGCTCTATCCATTATATCATCCAGTTGCCTATATGTGAATCAGAAGAAACTTTGAAAAGATAAATTCAGTCCTGCATGAGGGGTGTATTCTACTACTTTTTAAGGGAAGTTCTTGTATAAAATCAGCAAAAATCTGTAGATAAAAATTGTAATCCATTGCTATATCATATTTGACAATTGCTAACCTACTTCATTCCACATTCTCTGGTCTACTCATCACTATTTTCTATAAACTACTATTATTATTCACATTTTTTACATTTGTTTTCTGAATTATGTTTTAAGTCTATTGAAAGTCTTCCAGTAGTTAGATATTTAAAGATAAAGTTAGCAAACTAGGGAGGATGATGAAAGATTATCTCCTCTTTTACAATAAAAATCAGAATATAATATTATAGTATTCAGTGGCTACAGGATGAGTTAATATTCTTGTTGTATCTTCTACACAGTGTTTTTCTGAGTGAAGCTTCATATCTTAATTGAGGAGTTATAACCCACCTTCATCTTGCTCATTAGAGAGATGACATTCTAGTCAGCAAATTCAATGATCAAGTATTAGAAACCTATTGTGATCAGATAATTTTGCTAACCAGAGTCATATATAATGATTAGCTAAGACCTAATTCCTGCTTTCATGATTTTTGCATGTCTAAATGCAGGTCTTAAACATAAATAACTGAAGAACTGAATAACAAAAGATGTGAGAGTTACAAGCAAAATGCTATATGTTTTCATGGGGGGGGTAAAAATCATCATGCATGGGGAAAAATCATGAGAAATGACTTGGAATTGGCATGTGAGCTGAACTTTCAAAGATTAATAGGAATTTTGTAGGCAGAGGGTTATGGGAGTAGGAATTGTCTTTTGCCTTTCTTTGTATCCTGGGGAGGAGGATATCAGGGAAGAGTGACAGGATATAGTAAGCACTTAATGGTTGTGGACTGACTGAAGATATGAAGAACTAGGAAGCAGTCAGTGTATGCAGTGGAATGAACCTTGGACTTGGTGGCATAGGACTTGAGTTCCAATTCTGATTTTATTACTTTCTAATTTGTAGTGGCAGGGGAGTCAAGTTTGTTTATGAAGAAGCCTTAGCTTCCTTATCTATAAAATAAGCAGGTGAATGGGATTACCTCTAAATTCCATTATAGTTCTATGTCTATGATCCTTTGACTATACATAGTCCTTCCTTTCAACACATTACATATTTTGAAATCGCAATTAAAAAAAAATCAGAATTTAGTTGCAATGGGTGAGAGAAAGACAACCACATGCTTGTTTTGCTAAGTGATCCCTTTCTTTGGTATAGAAGGATGTTATCCTGTAGTTTCTCTGTGAAGGATTCTCTTGAGGGTCTTTCCAGATGCTATGGATGAGATAGTGAATATGGATATCTTTATGTAACTATATGCTCTTACGGTCATTCTCCTTCTGGATAATGTGTACAGACAGTTGTATAATGTCCTTTCTTATATCCCTACCACCTAGGATGAAAGCCTAGGAAAAAATGGCCAAATAGAAATAGATTCCTAGAGCCTCAGGCAAAAGGAGAGCACATCAGCTTTCATTTAAAATCTATGCATTGTTGTTTTGTTTACCAAACAGTGGCAGGGCAAGAAGACTAGCTGTTGGGCATAGTGCCATTATGCTTTTTCTTGGACTCTGGTCATTTTGGAGTTGAAATATGAAAGGAAGAAATAATGTTCAGAGTTATAATTTAGTTTTTTTATTATTATTTTTCAGGAAGAAAATGTGAAAACTGTCTTGATGAATCCCAACATTGCTTCAGTCCAGACAAATGAAGTAGGCTTAAAGCAAGCTGATACTGTCTACTTCCTTCCTATCACTCCTCAGTTCGTTACAGAGGTTATAAAAGCTGAAAGGCCAGATGGATTGATTCTGGGTATGGGTGGCCAGACAGCTCTCAACTGTGGTGAGTTCTTTGTAGCTATTATTTTTAAACCAGTCGAGTTTTGTCTGCTACATCAATGTGGATTTTCTTAGAGGTTGAACCACCAGCAACTGTACTTAATATTTTCATAATATCTTTCTTATAGAAAGTAAAAAGTATAACTTTTATGAATAATAATAACTGTTATTGGACCCTTTCATAAAGAAATTGAGCAAATATGGGATGTTTAGTATTTCCCACTAAATGCTTGGAATCTTCTCTAGGTCAAGTTCCAAGCCCCCTGCTTCCTTCTTTCTATAAAGGAGGAAAGTATTTTACTTGACTTTCTTTTTGTTCTTCACAGCTGCCACTGGGAACTTTAGGATAGGAATAAAAAAAATAATCTGAGAATTGGACCAGGAATCCTTTGGGCATCCTCTAGACTCATAGGAGTACAGCCCCTTCATTTTACGGCTGCTGAAACTGAAACCAGGAGAGGCTCAGATTGGTCAGATTATACAGGATGCAAATGAATAACTGGCACTTTAATCTAACCCAAATCAGTTCAATATCCAATTATTAAGCATCTAATATATTTAAATTATCTTGCCCTAACTAAACTAACGAACTAAAATAATCTTTGCACTCAAGGAGTTTACATTCTAGTATAGGGGACTTGAAACAAGCACAGATAAATAAATACAACATGGGCCAACCCCATGCTTAACTATTTTAGAATAAAAATTTAGAAAAAAATTGAAATAAATATTCCTTAGTAGTTGAGATTGATTAATGCATTTATATCTGCAAGGCCTAGAACAGTATCTGGTGAATAGTAGGTACTTAATAAATGCTTTTTGATTGATTTGGTTTTATTGTCTCCAGGCAGGCCTAAATTATCTAGCAAAGCTTATATGGTAGGTATGTGGAAAATTACAAACCAAGATAATTGACTATCTTTAAGCAATGTAGACATTTATTGAGGATTACTCAATGGGTAAGAATGTAGCAGTGATAAAGACAGTGGGAAGGTAGAATAGGCAATTTGTTTTGAAATCTGGGAATGGGCTAGTGAAATCTCAAGATCTTATACAAGTATAGAATATGACTACAGACTCCATCCTATTCAAACTGCATGTGATCATTTACTAATTTTGATTATAGTACAGAATTCAATTTTCTAATTATGTGGTATCAAATGTAGTACCTATAAAATATCTATATCATCTATATCTATATCATCTATATCTATATCTATATCTATATCTATATCTATATCTATCTATATCATGTATATGTATATGTATATGTATATGTATATGTATATGTATATGTATATGTATATGTATATCTATATCATCTCTCTCTCCATCTCTATCTCTATCTCTATCTCTATCTCTATCTCTATCTCTATCTCTATCTCTATCTCTATCTCTATCTCTATCTCTATCTCTATATATCTCTATCTCTATCTCTATCTCTATATATCTCTATCTCTATATATCTCTATCTCTATCTCTATATATCTCTATCTCTATATATCTCTATCTCTATCTCTATCTCTATATATCTCTATCTCTGTCTCTATCTCTATCTCTATCTCTACCTATCTATCTAAGTATAAGTAATTTATAAACTGTATCTAAAGGATGAAGATATACTTTTTATATAGAATTTTTCTAGGAGTTGAACAGTAAAAGAACCATTTTTCTTTAAAGACAAATAGTTATTGTGTAGGTATTTATAAGCCCATCCTCAGCATTGCTATAAGTGCATTCTAGTACCTCTAGACAAAAAAATATAAAAAGGCCCCTTTTCCATAGGCTGACTGCAAAAGGAACAACTCCAATGGGGTGGCAACCCTTTCTTTTGTTAGGTCTCCCTATATGATAAGATAATAAGTTCATGAGTCAAGCCGGAGAGACAGTTGGGAATAAGAGTTATAATATTTGACCCTTTAGGAGAAATTTATTCTTACATCTAAAAATTGAATACTTAAAAATGTCCCTCTTATGAAAAACAATATTATTATTCCCCTTTAAAGAAATCTATTTGTGTAGATGATGCTGATGGTTGTCACATATTCTGTTAGAATATATACCCAAGATATTTATATCAGTGATGCTTTCTTTAGCCAATCACATTAGAAGTCATTATTACTTCTTGAGATTAAGTTTTAGATAAAAAGCACTGTGTAGCTGGGTTTGCTAAAGAAGAGGTCAGAAGCCAATCTGAAACTCCCCAAACAGTACTTTGTGTTTGACCCTTCTGCAGGAGTGGAACTGTTCAGAAGAGGAGTGCTGAAAGAATATGGTGTAAAAGTCCTGGGAACTTCAGTTGAATGTATCATGGCTACCGAGGACAGGCAACTCTTCTCGGACAAACTGAATGAGATTAATGAAAAGATTGCTCCCAGCTTTGCAGTTGAAACGGTGAGAAAATGGTACCATTATTTGTTTTGGGGGTGTGGGGATATTACTCACTCTATACAATAATCATGGTTAAACTTGTATGTGAGTACATGCATAATGCATATATGCATATAATTTAGGCACACATTTTATGTTTGTATATTCAGTCTCCAAGAAAAATATATTTTTAGCTGCATTCATGTCAGAAATGTTGGGGACAGGTATTATCTTAATTTTACAGGTGAAGAAGCATAAGTGCAGGGATTAATTGATAGACTACAGGTCATCCTATAGATCATCATTACAAATCTCATTAGAACTCAAGTTCTTTGGGCTGAAAATTAGTATGGTGTTGGCTTGCCAGCTAGCAGGTAGCAATCATTTATTTGTGTTGCTTGTGTGAATTCACAACAGATTTCACAAGGTCAGAGAAATTTAAATGATTATTTTGAAATGAAACTGATCTTGGAAATAAGTCATTATATGCAATTAAAGAAGCTTTGTTTAGTGAGTTATCCAGGAATTAGATATTTAAAGTAAACATTATACCATTTGAATGGTAATTTTTGGTCAGTGTTAATTTCTTTCTTGTAAACCTATATGATAGCTTCTGTTTTGTTAATGCCACTTGATCTCTGAGTCTAACCAAATTGCCAGGGAGATAGTTTTTGATTCAACTTCCTTCACCTAAATATAGGAAGTCTCTCACAGTCAGGTTGAGCATCAATATAATTCTACATTGCTAACATTAAATGACCTGAAAAACTGTCAATGAGTATTTCCAGGGTAGGTATTAAATACTTCAGGAAGCTGCTACCATCCACTCTTTATTTTAAACTAGGTTTAATTATATTTCACCCCCTTAAAGTGAAAATCAGGCCATTAGGGTAATTACATTCCCATTTGTGGCACCATGGACTGAAAAAAGCATGGTCATCAAAAGATGAGTATATTAAGTATATTACAGTATGTGTATGTGTGTGATAGTGGACTGAGTTCTAAACCTGGAGTAAGGAAGATTTGAATTAAAATTCTGCTTTAAGACTGAATGTTTGTGATTTTGGGCAAGTCACTTCACTTTTCTCAGCTTCAGTTTCTTCATTTAAAAAGTGGGGATAATAGGGTATTGTATAGATCAAATAAGTGAATATAAGATGCATTTAAAATCTTAAAGTTATCTATTATTAATTATTATTATCCATGACATAAGTGGATACTTAAATTTAATAAGTGATTTTATCAGTATGGGTGCTTCTTTCATTTGGGCAGCTATAGCAGTTCTGTGCCTTTATATTTTGTGATGCTCTAAATCTTCAAGAGAGGAGCTAATCAAGGAAATTTTCCTTTTTATTTCTTTTAATGTCTTGAAAGTACCAATGAAACATTTGGACTGTTCTCTGTTAGAAATCATAAAAAGATCTTCAAGGGAGTACTTATGACCTTTGTTTAAGGAAAATCACTAAGAATTTAAAATTGAATAATCATTTTCAGATGACTCCTCCTTTGACAAGGCACTTTTAATCAGTCTGATCTAGAAATGGTTGTTTTCAGAAGGTAGAAAAAAATAATTTCTTCAGAAGACTGACAAAAAGAATTCTTAATTGAGTCCTTTTAGAAATATAAGATAGTAAGGGGATATTATTGAATCATGTTCAATTTTAGTTCCACCCCCTAAATTTTATTCATGTCAAGTAAACAAACTCTTAGAGTTGTCTTTTCTGTCAAGTTTGGGCAGCATTTAAAACTTTTCTTCCTTATTTCCAGATGGATGATGCTTTGAAGGCAGCAGACAAGATTGGCTACCCAGTGATGATCCGTTCTGCCTATGCCCTTGGTGGATTAGGGTCAGGTATCTGTCCAAACAGAGAAAGCCTAATGGATCTTGGTACAAAGGTGTGTATGTCTAAAAATGAACATGCCATCAACTGCATATATATTATATATCATATGTATTATATATATATACATATATATATATATAGTTATTTCATTCAGAGATAGTTCTGCATTTAGCCCAAATCAACATAGCTTCACATATAGATATATTTTCTTTTTTTTGTTATCTAATTACTTTGATATTTTCTAATGTATTCTGTTAACCTCAGTAATATGAACTTATGATTAATTTCTACCTTATTTTACTTCTAAATTCTGTTCCAAATCATTAATAAGTATATTGGTAAATATACTTTACCATACATTGGTAATATTGGATAGAAGTTAGGGCATAGTTTTCTTTCTGAAAATAATGTGATAGTTTTGACTAAACTTAGTAAATTGAATAAATCCCCTGTTAATTAACATCAATTCTCCAGATAAATGTTTTGTTTAGATGGTATTTCATGATTTACCCCCAGAAAAAGGAAAATAGTGATAATCATTGCTGTTGCTGTTTGTCCTTTGTTCTCAAAGACCATGACATGAATCTGAATTGTATTTGAGTGAGGAGGTTCTGTGCTAAGTCTTTCTCCTCCAGAACCATCTGGGTCCAGTGACCAGATATGAATCAGGATAACTGGAGATGGTCCTTGATATGAGGCACTCTGGATTAAATGACTTTCCCAGGGTCATACAGTTAGTCAGTGTTAAGTGTCTGAGGCTGGATTTGAACTGAAGCCTACTGACTCTAGGGCAGCTAGGTAGCACAATGGATAGAGTGGTGCTGATTAATCAATAGTTCTTGGCTGAATTGTGATGGTGTTCTTTATTAAGAGTTCCAAGCACTAACTTCAGAGTTGTAGCCTAGGGTCAGTGGAACTAAAATTAGATAAGTTTGGAAAGGCCTCTTGTTGGAGGTGATTCTTGAGTTGTTCCTTGAGTTGTTCCTAAAAGGGGTAACTCAGAGCTTCAGGAAGCCGCGTTGACAAGGAACAAACATTCCAGTCATGATGGAGCGAATGAAAAAAGGCATGGAAATGAGAATAATGGTGTCATATATTGTAAACAGCAAATAGGCCAGTTTGGATGAAACATCATATATGAGAGAGGACAATGTATCCTTGTCTTGGAAGGATAGTATGGAAAAAACTTGTGAATGGCTTCAGCTCTTAAACAAAGGAGTTCATATTTTACTTCCTTTATTGTCTTTTCAAGGCAACCAATCTGGAGCTTCTTGAGTAGAGGAATGACATAATCAGACCTCCTATTTAGGTATATCAATTTGACAGATGTGTGGAGAGTGAGAGGGAAGAGACAATAAATGTACATTTGTTAGGGCAGTCCACGTGAGAACTAACTAGGGTCTGATCTTGGAAGTTTTTGATATGAAAGAGAGAAGATGACAGAGACAAATGATCTTGAGGAGAAAGGGGAAGCGTGATTTTGTGGAGATTTATAAAATGGGTATTTTTTTTATCTTGATTGAATGCAGAATTAACAAGACTTGGATTTGTGGGTTGAGATTATGAGAGTAAAAAGTCAAGGATGACTTTAAGATTGGAAACCTGGGGGATCCGACTTTAAGAATGGTGATTCCCTAAAGAGAAATAGAGATTTTTCACCAATTTTATTCTCATAAGTGTAATGGTTATTTGTATATGTCTCTTTCCTACAACCCTAATAATAGATTATAGGTTCCTTAAGAACAGGGACTGTCTTGTGTCTATGTGTATTCCCCTAGCATAATGCTTTGTCCAGTTGAGGCCAAATAATGATTTTTGAATTGAAATAAATTGTCCTTATGGATCATTTAGTCACACAGTTAAACCTAGTTCTATTTGTGATTCAGGTGTGAGGTTCCAGCAGAGCCTAAATATGCCCAAACTTTTTAGAAGCACAAGTTAATGAGCTTATTTGTTCACTGTCAAACACAAAAGTGAGAGAATCAACAGAATCCATTTCTTTGTGAAAATTCATGCCTGTAACACCTTAATGAATATATTTTCCTTTCCCTGTGTGTAGTGGCAGAACCATATGAAAATTAAAATGTATACCAATGAAATGGTGAGCAGGGTGGAGGTTAACTGCCTGATTAAAATAGCAGTAGTTGAGTAAGCATACAGCCTGGGAACCAACATAATTGAGCAGGATTCTGGCTGGCTTACACTCTCTTTCTTGTCATGGAATTGTATCAGTTGGTTATTTTAGGGCTCTGTTATCTTAGTAAAGAGCCCAAACACAAGTCATCCAAGAGCTTCATCGTTACCACCTTTTGAGGTAAGGGATAAGCCAGATGATAGCTTCTAGATTATCCATCATATTTCTAGAGAAAAGATGCCAAGTAAGTTTGTATATGTTCAAATAATCAAACACAGTGACAGACTTATATATCAAGTTAGATTTTATTTTTAAAATGGTAAGAAAAAAAAGAAATATTCTAATATAAATGTTTCATATTTACTTTTTAAAATGTTGAGATTGTGGGTTCCAACCAAAGATGTTGTATGGATTTGTAAGAATTTAAGGCTTTCTGCACTTTAGAAATGTCAACTAATATTAATCAATGATCATTATTAATAATGTGTACTTGCTAGCAATGAAAGTATTTCTCTCTACAAAAGTTATTCAGCAAGTATTTTTAAAGCATTCTATGTAGTAAGTATTGGGATACAAAGACAAAAAAAGCACTGCCCTCAGTGGGAGGAGCTTCCAGTCTGTTGGGGGGAATGAACATGAACACATAAATATTAAGTGAAATATATACAAAGTTCAATGTAAACTTTAATGGGGCAAGAGGAAAGTAACTGTGGACATCAGGAAAGGTCTCATGCGGGATGTAGCATTTGAGTGGGGCCTTGAAGGAAGAGAGATTCTGTGAGACAAAGGTGAGAAGGGAGCAAATTCTAGATATGTGGATCAGTTCATATCTAGGGCCAGAACCTGAAGATGGAATTTTGTTTATGTTGATCAGTACAGAGGCCACTTTGGCTGGAAGATAGTGTATAAAAAGAAAGTAATACACATTTATTCTGGGGAAAATAGGAGTCACTAAGGGCTTTAAATATCAAATGAAGGAGTTTGAATTTTTATACTAGAAAAAGGCAGTTCTTGGACCTTCTTAAGAAAAGAAGTGAGAAAGAACCATAGATACAGAACTGAAAGATACTTCAGAATCTATCCAGTCCAACTCCCTCATTTACAGATGAGGAAACTGAGGTCTGAATTGGCTTGATGAATAGTGTCAGAAGTGACCAGTATTAATGAAAGGATTTGAATCCATCAGTGACTCACCCCAAAGTCATTGTCCATTTTACCATGCTGTGGTATATTGATTTGGCAACTATGTAAAGTATGGATTGACTGAGTAGGGGAAATAATTAGAAAACTGTTACAAAAGTAGAGGTGAGAAGGAATTAGGGCTTGAACTAATGATGTAGGCACTTGAGTGGAAAGAAAGAGATATATAAAAGAAATATCAAGGGGATAGTTTCATAAGAATTGGCAACTGATTAGATCTGAGTGAGAAAGATGGAAGAGTTGAAGACAGCTCCAATATTTCAAACCTTTGTTTTTAGAACAATGCTGGTTCCTTCAACAGAAGCTGGTACGTTAGGAAGAGGGGAAGGTTTGGCAAGGGGTCAGGTTGACTCTTGTTTTTATAAAGAGTGAATTTAAGATGCCTGTATACTACCTGGTAGAGAAATAAAAAAGATACTGGTAATAGAGAAAAAGAGTTCAAGCAGACAGATTAGAGCTGGATGCATAGGTTTATATGTCATCTATTTAGAGATGATAACTGAACCCAAAAGAGCAGATACAATCATAGAAAGAATAAAGAAAGAACAGATGAGAGTCCAGGGTAGACATTTGGGGTGTACCAATGCTTAGGGGTGACATGAATAAATATCTAAATAATATTTAGGAGTGATCAGGCATGAAGAGAGAAGGGTCATAGAATCTTAGAGAGCAGAGAATGTCTAGAAAAAGACAATGGTCATTGGTATTAAAGACAGCAGAAGGGAGAAGGACAAGAACTGAGCAATAACCATGAATTTGATAGTTAAGAGATCAAAACATTGGAGAGAATAGATTCATTTGAATCATGAGCACAGGAAATTTATTACAAGGATTTGAAGATGAGTAGAAAATGAGAAACTCGAGTTAAGTAAACAATGTACAGTTTCCTCCTCCCCCAAGAATTGAACAGTGTAAAGAGAGAGAAATATAGAATCAAAGGGTAAGAGAATTGTAGGGTCAAATAGAAATTACTTAAAGGATGGGGCTGATGTGGCCATGTGTGAAAGCATAAGGGAAGGAGTTAATGTTTTAGGAGAGATTAAAGATGGGGTAGAGAGAAGGAGTGAATGAAGAGGCAAGCTCTTGGAGAGGTATTTAGGGTTGAAGGAGTATATAAGTAGAAGCATTGGCATTGGAAAGGAAAGTCATCTTTTTTTCAGACACTGGAGCAAAGGAGGAGAAAAGAGTTTGGGGAGAGGCAATGTGGAGAGAGGAGAAAGAATCAATCATACAATAAAAGGGCTGGTGTACATAGTTGAGGAATCAGTTAATTTTACACAATATAATTTGCAGCAGATTGAGTCAACACGATTGTGTGACTTCATATGTGCTCTGTAACATAGAAGGAGGAAGAGAAACAGTGGATGGTGAGAATAATCCAGGATTACAGTTTGGAAAGAAATGAGCTGGGATAGAATGAGATACGCTAGAGCTTTAAGGATAGAGGGTAACGTAAAGTTCAAATGGTTAACTATAGAGTCAAGATTTTATAGCATAGAAAAGACAGAGGGTTGTCCTCCTTTCTTTTGCCATGCCCCTAAGTGGGAATCATTCAAAATTTTTTACATGATTGCATGAGGAAGGCAATCCTTTTCCATATAAACCAATAAACTGCTTCCCTGTACAAAGGTACTTGAAATCATGGGTTTGAACTATTAGATTTTATATGAATTCAATAATCACAATGTGCTAGGGCTTCTAGTCTTTGGGGGACATTTAATTTCTGAAAAGAAAACCCAAAAATATTGTTTCAGTTCATTTTTGGTACATTTGAGTTAATTTAATAGAAAATAGGACTGTCTTTATTCAAGATGAAAACATAAAAAGCTACATAAATCATATTTTCTCTTTCTTCTTCTTCTTCTTCTTTCCTTTTTTGCTTTTCCTACACAAATCTTACTCATACTTTAAAATCAAGTTCCTACCTGATAGCTTAAAAGTCTCTTTTCCATTTCAAGTTATTTAGTTGATTAAGAAGCATGTATTAAACCAGTCACTTTCCCAAATACAGACTATATAAATAAGAGGAAAAACATTATCTCTGCCCTCAGGGATGTCTCATTCTCATTAGAGAGACAATATGCAAATAGTAATATAAATACAAGATATATACAATTTAAATGTAAGACAATCTCAGAGGGAAAGTATAAGTTGGGAGATGGGAAAGGTCTCCAAAGGAAAGTGAGGCTTGAAGGGATTCTTGTAGTTAACCATGCGAGTCAAGTAGAGAAGGCCTTTCATTTACTGGGGGCTAGCTGGTGAAAAGCCACGTAGTCAAGAGATGGGAGTATGGTATTGAGGGACTAGTTCAGTGTACCTAGATCATGATGCATGTGGAAGGGAATTGTAAGACTATTAGAAAGGTAGGAAGGGACCTGGTGTTGAAGGGCTTCAGAGACCTAAAATGATATCCTTTGTGCTTAAAGAATATGAAAATTATTTGACAACTAATAAAACATTTTTTAGTGCAATTCATTTACTGTTGTCTTAAACTGTCTTTCATAACCTTGGTTTTTATATAACCTTTCATTGAAAACTCTTTCAAGCCAGGGGGCCATTTTATCCATATTTACATAAAGAAACTAATATGGTATTTGTACTTATTAGGTTCTTTTTTTTCTTTAGTTTTTGCAAAGCAATGGGGTTAAGTGGCTTGCCCAAGGCCACACAGCTAGGTACCAGATTTGAACTCAGGTCCTCCTGACTCCAGGGCTGCTGCTCTCTCCACTGCTCCACCTAACTGCCCCCCTTGATAGGTTTTTAATAAATATTTGTTGAAATAATTTGATTTAATTGATTCTCCATCTGTATATTTTTCAATAAATAGATGAGCTACTTTGACTGAAATCCTATAGTCCAATAGCATAAAGTTTCTATTTCATTACAAAGCATCTTTTGATAAGTTTGCTTTCTTTTCATTACAAGTATTTGCCATTTAAATGAAGAAGTTTTAAGTTAACCTAACTTAAAAAGAAGAAAAGCAGACCAGTGGTAGGACATAGGCATGTGAAGGCATTTAGTTCTTGTGCTTCAGTTAACTTGCAAAATACAGGTGCAGATGAATTTTGAAAAATATATCTGGAAATTCAAACTTCCCCTTTAAAAGACTGATCCTTTCATGTGTCTAATAGCTGCTAGCTAATGCATCTTGGTGGTAGCATCACTCAATCAACAAGCCTATATTAAGTACTTACTGCATGCCAGGCTGTTTGCAAAAGTGCAATATAAATGGAAAATTGCTCAGCGGGTTCAGGAAAAAACAAAACAAAACAAGAAAAAAAAATGCAGCTTAATGCTTCTCTGGGATGAATGATCCCAGGGACTTGCAGGAATAAATGCCATCACCACTGAGGCTTTCATTTCCCTTTCTGACTCCTAATTAAATACATATTTTAAGTAAAGCCTGGACCAAATGACCTTCAAATGACCATGATCGAATATCGTATCTTTTTCTATCACGGACAAAGAGAAATGGTCATTTTGCTTTGTTTTGTATTTGCAGAAGCTAATTGTCTTGATACATTTGTGTTCAGTCTCTTGCTGACTGTGATTACTTAGTAAACTTTAAATAATTAAAACAATTACATTAATTTATATGCCTACTTAAGCTATATAGCCTGATACATCACTGTAAATGCAAAAGTACTGACTTACCAGCACTACAGTCATGTCAAATATTTTCATAGCATTCCCAATTTTTAAAAATGTATTTTTCCTGTTGGTTGAAACATCTTTCTATTTGTGATCACTACTTTCTTCCTCATCTTTTATATAACTGTCACCTAAATTTTGCTAAGGGTTGGACCCTCCCATAGGTAGTGGAACTACTCTTTAGAAAAGTTAGAGTCTCCATATTTCTCTTTCGTCATTTATTTATATTTATCAGAAACCTAACCATTGAAATAATTTCAATTTCCTATGCCTGATTGCTCAATTATTTTCTCCATTTAAAAAATTAGTTTGATTTAATGCCATATCAGCAGTTTGAATGACAGCTCTCAATAATGAAAATCAAGCATATTCATGGCTAGATGTTATTTCAAACATTGCTCTGATTTTTCTCACATCCCCATGCCTTTCTGAGTGTGGGGAATGACAGTTAACTGAGCTGGAGATTCTGATGTTGGCCAAGATTTAATCCAGAACCTCTGCCACATTTCACAAAAACTCTAACTAGTGGATTAGAAAACTACCACTATCATCATCACCACCATCACCAACATCACTACCACCTCAACAACAACAACAAAACTAAACATGTCTTGTCATATTTAAGAAACATTTTGACTTTCTTTTCTTTATTCTTTTTAACATTTTTTTCAAATATTCTTATTTCTAGGCATTTGCAATGACCAACCAAATTCTGGTAGAGAGATCAGTAACAGGCTGGAAAGAGATAGAGTATGAAGTTGTTCGAGATTCAGCAGACAACTGTGTCACAGTCTGTAACATGGAAAATGTTGATGCCATGGGAGTCCATACAGGTAGAGAAATGTATATAATGGGCTTATCATATTTAATATATATATATAAATACGTATTTAATGGCCTTATTATATCATATTAATTTTTCTTCCAGTAGTCTTATTGTACAGATAATGATAATAATAATAATAATAATAATAATAATAATAATAATAATAATAATAATAATAATAAAATTACATTTTCTAGTAGGGCAGGCAGGTATTAATATATCCCCCATTGATGATTGAAGAATCTGAGGCTCAGAGCAATTAAGTGACTGAGCCAGGGTCACCTAGCAAATAAATGGCAGATATCAGACTAGAAATCAATTATTCTGATTTTGCACCCACAATTTCCATTGTATTGCAATGAATATTGAAAGAACAACAAATTAAAGTTATTTTCACTGGACCCTTTTTATGATTGTTTATTTCCACATAGAAATATTTTAAAATCTTTCCAAAGATGCTTCTACATTTTTTTCAGGCATTTAATATGTAGATATTGCCTTGAAATATCTATTTAGGTTTTCCCTGAATGAGCCTTGGAGCCAATGTCTGACTTTGATCATGAAGACTGAAAGATTATGAAGATTATGAAATAAGTTAGGCAGGTTTGTGAAGCCACCCTCATTGAATACATGTTGCTTGACTCTACAGGTGATTCCGTTGTTGTGGCTCCTGCCCAGACCCTCTCAAACGCAGAGTTTCAAATGCTCAGACAGACTTCGATCAATGTTGTCCGACACTTGGGCATTGTTGGTGAATGTAACATTCAATTTGCCTTGCATCCTACCTCGATGGAATACTGCATCATTGAAGTGAATGCCAGACTCTCTCGAAGCTCCGCCTTAGCCTCCAAGGCCACAGGGTAAGTCCAGGACTAATGAGAATGGGTTTATATCAGGGCAGGTACCCAATTTCAAGAATATAAATGTAAAACTCACTGCCAGAGGCAGTCTGTGCTGTATTTACAAACTATATTCTACATTTTTGTATGTTGGCTGCAAATCATCTGTGGAACCCTGAGGACACAGATATTATTAATGAGTCTGAAGCCAGATTGAAGCAAATACCAGAGCCAGCTCATTTTATCTGTCAGCTAATCATAAACTAATCAAAATCTGGGTGGTCAAAGCAGTCTGATCAAAATCTGTTTCTTAATTTTGCCTTACAGATGCTGTTGAAAAGTGCAAATAAATCCTTAATTTTAGAACTTAACCAACTTCTGTAGTTGGAGAAGCCTGTGGCAAGGGGTAGACAAATGGCATCCTAAAATTTCTGCCTTCAATGCCTTTTTGTTTGGGATGGGGAAGCAAATGACCTGGGTATTGCACAAGTCAAAATAGCAAAAAAAAAAAAAATAACCAAACAACTGTATTAATTGCATGGGGTTGACAGGTATCTAAGGTCAACAACTTGTGAAATTATGATTAGAGAGCAAATTAATTCTACCCACGGCTGTTGCTAATATAGATCTCATTAGCATATATATATATATATATATATATATATATATATATAATGCCTGTAAAGAGGAAATCAGAGGTGGGTTCAATCAATTCATCAATCAACATGTACTCTCTTACTTAAGCACTTACATGTGTAAGACCCTGGAGACCTGGCTAATAATTCTGGCTTTGTTACTTATTGGATATGTGACTTTGGGTCACATGCAGATTTTCAAGTTCCTCAACTGGAAATTGAGGGAATCCACGTAGATAATTCCTATGGTTCATTTGGCTCTTAAGGTCTGGGACCTCTATTGGCCATTCCGGCTCTCAGATTATTTGATGCTACTTGTGGTTCTTTTCATCTCCTCAGTACCTTAAGAAAGATAGTTTCTGATATGGCCTAGGAGGCTAAAATGCCTATTGGTTTAGGATTAGCAAGATGCCTGGGGTTGATATGTAGATAGCATTATCTTGGATGTTGATTTTGAGATAGAATAGGCCTCACTCCTCTTCCAGTCTGCTGTTTATCTGACAGCTCTTTCTCATTACCCTGCTTCCCTAAGTATAATCATTTCTACATTTTTTTCAGAGTACCTTGGGAGTTTTTACTTTAGAGTAGATCCCTAAGAAACCTCTAAGTGAGAACCTTGTTTGTCAGAGGAATAGAGCATATTTTTGCTTGGGGTTGAGAAGATGCAGAATGTTAAAATGCACTCTGGTTTATAAGTGGGTGAATATTTGATGTGAACTATGCCTATACACTGTATCATAACTCAAATTCTCTGACATTCTATTTATTCTGAATTGATTTATTAAACTCACTGGTTAAATAAAAGTTTAGCAAAATGTTTCCTGACTTTTCCATTCTAGGTATCCATTGGCATTCATTGCTGCAAAAATTGCTCTAGGAATTCCCTTACCAGAAATCAAGAATGTTGTGTCTGGAAAGACATCAGCCTGTTTTGAGCCTAGCCTGGACTATATGGTCACCAAAATTCCTCGTTGGGATCTTGACCGCTTCCATGGAACCTCCAGCAGAATTGGTAGTTCTATGAAAAGTGTAGGAGAGGTGAGTGTCTTGCTTCCTTCATTTATTCTTTGTTCTCTATTTTACTTATGCGATTCTAGAAAATATCAAACTCTTAGCTTGACTTGACAAGTAAATATTTTAGAAAGAAAATAAAGGATGATAATTTCTTATTCCTCTGAAAACTATCTTCCTTTTAGAAATGAACTTATTTAGGCATTTTATGTGAATTGAGCATCTTTCTGAATGTTATACATAGGAAAATAATAGACACAATCCTCATTTTCAAACAATTTCAAATTTCTTTTAAAATATTTATATATCTATGTATATACATATATAATGTTCAGTAAGTGAAAATTATATTAGTGACATAGTGGAAAGAATATTGTCTCTGAAGTCACTGAAGCTGGGTTCAAATACTACCTCTAATGATAACTATCTATGTGATTTTAGAAAAGTGGCAACCTCCCTGAGCCTCATTTTTCCCATCTGTAAAGTTAGAAGTTGGACTAGATGAGCTTTTTAAGATCCTTCTTTCTCTACATCTATAATTTTAAAACTAATAAAAATATCTGTGAAGCAGCAAGGGAAGATCTAGGAATCAGGAGAATAAGGATAATCTCTCTATTCTGTCACAGGTTAACTTTCTGGATAAGGTTTCCTCACTAAAAAATGGCATATTTGGAGTAGATTATTTCTAAAGTTTTCCTCCAGTTTTAAATGCTCTTAAAGAAACACAGAAATACAGAATTTCACCAGCAAGTTCCTATATCATTGGAATTGCTTAAACATTTCATAACTTTTAATTCAATTTAAAAAATCATATTAGTTCTTCAAAGAGTATTATGTTCGGCGCTTAGGAAAGAACAAAGATTTAAATATTGACTCATGAATCCCTAGTGCCTACTTTCATGGAATAGAAAGATAAGACATTCAGCAAATCTATAGTGAAAAGTTAGGGGAGATGATTTTGGGTGCAAAATAAAGTATTGTGTGAACTTCAAGGGGAAAGAGCATATGAGAGATGATTTTATAGAGAAGGGGGTATTTAAATTGACAGTTTGAGAGGGAGAATGGTCCAGTGTCACTGTATGAGCTAAAGGGGTAGGAAACTATAAGACATATTTATGGGAAGCAGAACATACATTTATTTGTCTAGATCATAGTGTGAGGAGAAAGTGAGATTGGAAGGTCTTAAATTCTAGGAAAATGGGATTTGAGGTTAGAGAACATTGAATTTGGAGTTAGATGACCAGCACTCTATTCTGAACAATACTTATTACCTCTATGACCTTTAAAATGAGAGGTTTGACTTAGTTCTAAATCTAATATCTTGTGAAGCTTATTCAGTAGACGAGAGGAAATCACTGCAAATCTTTATGCAGAGAGGTTATCTGACCATATCTCTGCAATAGGAAGTTTGATATACATATAGAATGAAGTATGGAGTAGAAATAGGAGCTAAGAGAAGTAGGAAAACTTTTCAGGAGGTAATTATATTAATTCAAAAAGGGAGTAAGGAGGACTTATGCTAGATTGGCATCAGTAGGATGAGAAAGATGCAAAAGGATGTAAAACTGGCATGATTTAGCATTGAATTTTTTAACATTAAATTTTTTACATTGTATTTTTAACATTGTAAAGGAGAACCTAAAGGATTCATATAGGGGAAAATAATGGTGACTTAGAAAAAATAATTTTATGAGAGGAAAGCAAAATTTTTTTGGGGGGTGGGGAAATAATCAACTCAGTATGAATTTATTGCATTGAGGTGGAAATGTCCTGCAGGAAGTTGGAAATGGGAATCAGTATCTCAGAAGAGAGGTCAGGAGTTGGGTTTGAAGTACATCTCTGCAGCTTATTAGTTATATGGCTTTAGTCATTTCATCTCTCCAGGGTTAAGTTCCTTCATCTCTAAAATAAGGGTAATAAATGAAGTGATAATTATTTTTTTGATGAAGAGATTTTTAATGTCTTTTTCAATTCTAAATGTTTCAATACTATGTGCACATGGGTGATAGAGATTGAGGAGTCTTTTGTTATAGAGGTGAGACTTATGACTTCAAACATTCTAAATAAGTAAATACGATTTTTGGCCATTCCTGTTTCTAATTGTTGCTTAGAGGAAGGTAAAGGACTGTCAGACTTTTGCCTTTGTGGCTCATAAAGTGATTTTTTTTTCATTTGGTTGCAGATTTTAGCTTAATTTACAGTATTCCTAAGCATAGGTATCCTGAGTTTGAGTACCTTGCTGATGATTATTTATTGGTTAGAGGATATTCCTAATTGCCTTTAAAACCTGTCAGCTGTCATGCAAACACAGTCCTTGGTCACCAAAAGATCTACATGTGAGAATGTTGATGATACATTGTAAAGCCATTTTTGTCACTTGAAAAGCAAGAGAAAAAAAAATCTAGACTGCAGCAACATCAGGTTAATTCATTTTATTTGCAAAGGAGATCTTGATTGCTCTATATGTAGTTATGGGTTTTCTTGGTGTTTATAATACTAATGGAGGATTTTTAAAGCAATGTCAGAGAAGGAGCAATTTGAATTTAAAATGTCTTATGAGTTGTAAATTTTTGTTTGGTTCCTTGAATTTTTTCTTATGGATGGTATCAAATTCTCTGACTCTAATCAACATCAGAACTGCCATGCCATCAAAAAAGACTTGCTGATAAATGTTTTTAACTAGAAATGAAACAATTAGATGGTATAAATTCCAAGAACAGTACATCTTCTTATAAAGCCCACAGCCAAGATTTTTAAACTGAGATATCATAGGGAATTTAAACAAGTGTTCACTTTTGGGATATTATCTGAGGTTTTTACTTTTGCTGACATTATGTATCATTATTTTAGTGTAGAAAAAATTCTTTACTTAACACTTTCAGTGCTTAATCACTTGAAAGCTTTTTATAGGTCAGGAGAAGGACATGGTTCAAGTTTTGCATTTTTGCATAAGGTACTTTCAAAAGCAGATAAATATTTTGAAAAGCTGAAAAAAGCTTAAAAATAAGGGAAGAAACTAGGTCCATAGACCTACTGAGTTTAAGTGTCCATCACTATTAGTAAGAGAACATTTAGTTCTTACTGTGAAACAAGAATTCTTTAATCAGAAGTCACAAACCCAGTGGGATCTCTCCTCAGGATTCATAATTTGGGAAGGAAAAGTGACTCAAAAATGAAAATTTATAGAAATTTATAATTAATATTGACAGCTCCAATTGACTTTCAAGTAGAAAAAAATGAAGTAATAATTTATTATTTGGTCAATTAACCATTTCTCTCTTCAAAATATAAAAGTGATGATAATAGCATTTCAATAGTTCTTTAAGATTTGTATAACACTTTACAAATATTTCTTCATTTAATCCTCCCAGCTCTCTGGGAGCTAGATGCTGTCATTCTCATTTTACAATTAAGAAAACTGAGGCAGGGTCTGAGTGCCTTCCTGAATCCAGATCCAGCACTCTATTCCCTAGCTTCCTTTATGATAATTAACTATAGAGAATATTTTGTTCCCTTTCTCCCTCTCTCATAAACCAATGTAATTTGCAAGGAATTTCAAGACAAACATTAATTTGGCCAAGATCTATATTTATGGTCTATGACTGGGATTCTTCACCTATTGCCTTTAGACAATTTTGTGAAATTTATAATCCTTTCTCAGAATAATGTTTTTAAATACATAAAGTAATTAGTATATAAAGGAAATGAATTATATTAAAATATAGCCATCAAAATATAATTATAAAAACAATTTCAGAAACCATAGATTAAAAATCCCTTGCTCTAATTCATTTAGAAACAACATAGGAATAGGAATAACTATTCACAAATAATTAGGACATATTTTTAATCTCATTGAAAAAATAGTTTTATAAAACTACAGATGTTTTAATTTAATAATTTAATAAACAATAGTTAATAATTTAATTAAATATCCTATTTTGACAGTTGAAGAAATTGAGGAAAAGAGAGTTTAAATGACTGCAAAATCTTAAAGAAGGTTAGTGACAGAACTGTCAGTAGAAACAAAGTCTCCTGACTCCTAGTCCAGTGTTTTTTCTAGAATACCACTATGATTCTTATATTTTCAGGAGTTAAGACTCATAAATTTGGTAGTCATGCTCCTCTCGCAATAAGTAACTAGGTCCTGTGATTCTTGAAAGATGGCAGATATAGTGAATTTATATTCTGAGGACCTGAGTTGGAATCTAAGTTCAATTGCTTAAGTAGTATGACTTAAGATTTGGTGCTCTTTTGGGGACTTCAGTTTCCTCATCTTTAAATAGGATATTGAATTGGATAATCGCTAAGATCCCTCTTGACTCAATGATCCTAGTCAATAACACTTCTTTCTACATTGAACTGATTAAAATGATTATATAAATAGTGATTAAACACTAATTCTGTGTGTGTATATGTATATTAGCATTAGATTATTGCTATTAGGTTTAGATTATTGCTGTTTTGCTATAATTAAAATTATTTCTAATCCCCATTTAGTTTAGTCCTAGGTTTTATTTTTTTCTTTCCCAATTTATAGTGCATTTTAGATAGGTGCTATACACATAGACATTTTATATATACATATATATATATGTATATATATATATATGAAAAAATAAATACATTTCAATGGAATTTTTAATGCAGACCTCTACAATACATCAGTTATGAAAGTAGAATATAATTTATCAAAATTCTATATTAATAGGAATAACCTTGGCAAAATATCCAAAATTGTGTGGTATCATATGATTGCTTACTTGTGATTGTGTTATAAACATATAAGCTCTGTTATAAAGGGCTTCTATGCCCTTATAAACAGAGCAAGGATAAAGTAATCAGACTTAATTTTGTTTGTGGATTCTAGAACCTGTACCATTACTTTGCTCTATAATCATATCTCAGCAATGGAAGATTAAAATTTAGTAAAATTTTTTAGTAAAGGTTATAAAAATGTCTTTATTTTATAGGAACACATAATGTATGAAGTGTTTCATTTCAACCAGACTGCTTCAAGCCCTTTCTCTGATTAGCTAGAAAATCTATGAACACATTGTCTCTTCCTACTTCCTACATATGTGACCACTGTAACAAGTCAAGGGACACTCTGAGTTATACCACTACTGTATTAATCTTATTTTAATTTTTAAAACCAAACAATTTGAAAGCATTCATCTGTGATCTTGGAATTAGTCTGGTGCTATACAATTAAGTTAAGGCATGCCACATCTGAATGAATTACATTTGTTGGACCTGGATGAAACCTTAGAGATCATTTAATGCAAAAATCTCATTTTACAGAAGAGGAAACTGAGGTCCAAAAAAAGGTAAATGTTTTGCCCAAGGTTACATATGTAATCGCAATTCAAAAATAAGACCCTTAACTCTAAATTCTGTGCTTTCTCCTTCTCACTCCATTCCACACTTTCTAGACAGATTGGGGAATGTAATTCGATAGAGTACTATATTTGTGATCAAGAAGATGAAGGTTCAAATTCCTCTTCATTTATTTAACAGCTACATTAATTTGGACTTGAACTTTCTCAGACTCAGTTTCCTTATCTATAAATGGGGATAATTTCAACTGTAGTACTTTACTTAATTGTTCTTAAGGAAATAAGAATGTCTTTACAGTCTTATCTAGGTTATCCCAAAAGTTTTAATGAAGAGTTTAGCTTCAACAGCTTTAGTAGTTTCAAATGACATTAATATTTTTGATATTCCCTATATGAATATCCATTGTTGCAACATAAGAAAACAAACTCATAAGCATTAGGGACTTTTCCATGCTAATTAGTAATGGGATAGAAACTAGAGTCTGGTACTTGATTTTCTTCTAGTAGTCTTTCAAACCATACTATTTTGCTTCCCAATGGATCACAGATACATAGGATATCAAATGTGAAAAAATTGGAAGATTATTCAGAGATTACATAGTACACTCTCTATCTGAGCAATAGTTCTCTGTAAAACATCTCAGAAAACTGACCATTCAACCTTGACTTCACATCCTCCAATGAAAGGGAGCTAAATCATCTCATGAGATAGCCTATTCAATTTTATGGTACCTCTCTAATGGTTAGAAAATCTTTTCTTAGATTTGAACAGAAATATAACTCTTCACATTTCTAGTTCATTCTGACTCCCTCCTTCTATACTTAAATATTAATATTGCATTATATCAACAAATACCGTAATGTTCTTCTGGAGAGATACCAGAGAATACACCTGCCATATTTTACATCTTACTAGATCTAGAGGATCTAGGTCTTCTAATTTGCCTTTGGAAAAAGTGTGAGCAAGAGAAATGTTGGACCAACACACTATCCACCAAGATAAATGCCCCAAATTCCTGACATCTATAAATAATCCATAAGAAAACAAACTGTTTTGTGATATTTTGTGATATTTTGTTTTTCTTAGTAGACCTTACCTTCTTATTCACAGTCATAGTTGTCAACTTGTCTAAATAATTTACACCTTGCTCAAAGATGCAAATCACTGTGAAAGAAAGTATGGAACCTTAATGGAGTCATTGTTTTCTTCATTTTTCCTTAAGTCATAGACCAAGTACTCATAAATAGTTTACTATTTTAAAGTAAAAATTCAAAGATCATGTGATTAAAATGATCACATTGCCATTAGGTCAGTTTATTATTTCTTGATTTCCTGGGGTTTAAAACAGTATCCTTCCTTTCCATCTTCCACAGTTATTCTATCTGAGCAATCCTCAAATGACTGTAAACATGATTGAGGCTACCAGATGACTTTATCATGGGAAATATAGTCTCTGAACACAGTCTCTGATTATTTCAGTAATGGTTGTTTCTAAAAGTTCCACTAGTATGAATTAAAACTCATAAATAAAATCAACCTGTCTACTAGCAGTTCATTGTGTAGAAACAGCTTTGGTTCTTTTCCTCACATATACATACATATATATATATATATATATATATATATATATATATATATATATATATATATTTTCTCTTCAGTTATTCCTATTGAAAAAGACATCAGACATCTTACTGAATAGGGATTTATAGGCTTCCGACACTATGTTACTTTAAAACCATAGACCATAGCAAGCATAGCTGAATTTCTAAAACACTGCAAGATTTTGTTCCTATGTAAATAAATATCATAAAAACATAACCAATTGAAAATACATTCAGAATGGAAGCAAGCTTGTCCTTTGTATTTCACAAATTACACTGTTTTTCATAGTAAAAAAGTTCATAATAGAACCACAGTAGCTAGAACTTTACCCTGATCATCTATAACTACATAATGCAGCTGTGTTACCCATATTGACATATTTTTTTATTCCTTCAAAGTGAACCTTTTGTTCTTTGTTCAAAATCATATTGGTTTAGGGTTCATTTATTCAGTGAGATCTTTTCGTGATCAGATAAAAAACAACCCACTTATCTTTCTCTCCTATAGTCATTCAGATCTTGTTAAATGCCAAGATCAGGTTAGTTTTACCTCCTTTATGCCCCAAATTGCGTGCTACTGAAGACTGCTGTTAAAATATCACATGACCCTGCCAATTGAAATCATTTTTATGGGGTCCAGTATAAAATGGAACTTCACTACTATAGAGGAATTTCAAAATATTTCTGTCTGATTGACTTTCACTTTCCACCGTAGCTGTTCCAAGACTATTCTCTTGAACTTCCTGTACTACTTCCTGCTTTTTCTTGGCAAAGAAGGTATATAACAAATGTATCAGTCATAGAATAGAATGGAAGCTTCTTGAAGACAGAGGTTTTTTCCCCCCTCATCCTTTTTTGCTTAGTGCTTAACTCAACAAGCATTTAATGAATACTTACAGGATTGAATCAAAAATGGAAAAGTATATTAGATCTTTTTATTAATAGGAAATTATTAATCTTGTGTTTGCCACAGGTGATGGCTATTGGTCGTACCTTTGAAGAGAGTTTCCAGAAGGCTCTGAGAATGTGTCATCCATCAGTTGATGGTTTTACTTCCCGTCTGCCAATGAACAAAGAGTGGTCATCTAATCTGGATCTCAGAACAGAGCTTGCGGAACCATCTAGTACACGTATTTATGCCATTGCTAAGGTAATGAAGGGGGGGGTGAAGGTTATTTTTTTCACTGTCATTTTTAATTTTTGTGATTTCTCCAACCAGTATTTAATATTTTAAAACAAGAATTCTGAGAATTAATGGAAAAATTCACTTCTCTTTACTTAGTCTTAAGGATATGTTACCATTGCAAAGAAGGCATGTCCTTTTCTTTTCAGTAAGTAAATCCAAATTAATTAACATGCATATATAGATACTTGTGTATGGTTTTGCAAAGATTGCTTTATTGACTATTCATTTTTTACCAAACTATCCTTTTACTTAAAATTGAAAGCAGTCAGTGTTGCATTTTAGAAAACAGGATCAATTTAAAGGCACTATTTAAAAGGTACTGCCCTCCAACTGACCTTCTATATTATATCCCAATTTCTTAGACTCATTGACAAGTAGGAGATGAGACAAAGAATGGAATCAAGTACCATTCATCTCTGTTCATTGCTCTGTTTCTGGTGTATATCTAGATTTCTGCCCCCCCCACCTTTTTTAAAGAATATATTAGGGTTTTTTCCTACGTGGATAGTTTTATATTGGAGAATTTTCTTCTCGTTTAGGGATCTTCCTAGCCAGAAGAATATTCTTTAAAATAAGTAAAATAAATAAAATTTTGATTCTATTGAAGCAAATAAACAAAAAGTTAATTTTTTTCCATTTCACCCTGTAGTTCCTTTTCATGCAAATCAAGTGCCATATTAATTTTCTTTCATGTTTACAATGCTTGTAGTTTGGAAATTCAGCTCATCTGATTCTCTAAAAGGTGACTTGGGCAGCTGGGATCTGTTTGGTCAGAAATCCCGGAATGGCTTTTTGACATTTAAGAAAGTGAACATTAATCCTCGAAGAGTATCAAGACACATTTGAGCTCTGAAGCCCCCCTTTACCATTGTCTATGCCCATGTGTGCATAGTGCTGAAGTGATGAGAATATGAATTTCCTCTTTAAAGGGAGAGTCAGCCTTTGTAATTTACCTTTGTAGGAATCGAAAGACACTGTAAGTAATTTTGAACCCATGAGCAGTTCTGTGTCTGTTATAAGCCTCGGGGGGAGGGAAGAAAAGGGGAAAAATAGGAAACTTTGTCTTTTTAAAATTACATATAAGTTGTATCTGCCCCTATTATCCTTTAGGTGTCTTAAATGTAAAAATCATTCAATTTTTTAAATGAAGCTAAGAAGGGTTAGTGTCTTTTGCTAAATATATAGATCTGTGTGTGACTGTGCTGATCTTGTGTCAAGGGTTTGCAGAATTAAGATAATGGCAATGGAATAAGAAGTCACTCTTCAAAACCCTCATTTCGTCATCTCTATTTTTTCTTCCTTCTGCCCTCCTCTCACATGATTACCAAATTTGAGAATTAGAAGGGATCAAAATAGTTTTCTAGTCTATGGAAGGAGACCCCACTATATCACCCAACCAACAAATGGTTTTTAAAAACAACTCCCTCAAAGCTATCTCCCAGTAAAATATCTGGCATATTTATACATACATTCCTTCATTCAAAGGGAAGGAAGGGTAGTTTTCCTTAGGCTCAGCAGACTTGTTCCAAGACTATCTTAAGAGAATGGATAAGGCTCCCAAAAGACAGGGAGTTACCAATAATGCCTTTTGGCCCCTTGGCCACAATAATGCCTATGATCAAAATACTCACAATCCTCCTTCTAGAGCTATTTAAGTTAAAGTTGGGAATTTTTCTTTAGCTGAATTTGTATTGGTGGATGGAGGTTTCTTCTTGCACAAAGTATCTGACATTCTATCATGAAGGGAGTATGAAGATGGTATAAATTGTTATCTGCCAGCATACCACAGAAAGGAACTTATTTCTGTTTGTTAGAGGTCATCATTACTGTTTATTTCTACTGCTACCAGGAACTTGGTAATTTTGACAAAGAATTTGATGCCTGGAGAGAGCTGAAGGGAAAAGAAAAACTGAAAGAAAAAAAAAACAGAGTAAAGGGAGTGTATAAATCTTCACTGGCTTTCATGAGTCTCCTTAAAGGGCAACTTGCTTACGGGCTGGTTGTCTGCTACAGTCATATTGCAAGATGACTGCATCAACCATCTTTCCTGGTTTAGGGATGTATGGGACACTATTTCTGATTTTGAAAATAGCTATGCCATTTCAGAATTATATGGGGGTGATAATCACTTACATGCTAGTGGTACATCAGAGCCAAGAGGTAGTGGTACCTGAAGAAGCAGCAGCAAGACCTAGCTAAGATTTGGTTTTCTATCTGAAACAATTGTTGCAACTTATCAAATGAATTATTCTTTCTTGTATTATGGCTGGTGTCACAGTCATTTTTAGGAGTTCTGTACTAACACAAGATTCTATTTACCTTATCCTGTCAAAATTAACAATAAGGAAAGGATAACCTTTTATTTCATTTATTAGAATATAAGCTCCTTGAGGGCAGAGAATATTTTCCTTTTTTATTTATATTCCCAGTACTTAGTACAATCTCCTATTGAATCCTTCTTGATTGTCAGAATACTCAGAAGTAGAACATACTTAATATTACTGACAAAATTCAAAAAGGATAATTTTAATAGACTGATGTAATAATCATAACTAGAACTGAATGCTATTGTTAAATGGTGCTTTTAGTCAAAAGGTTTCTAATTTTCTAATTTCCACTTTTCCTAGTCATTTTTTAGTTTTTGGGGAAGGAAGTCAGAATTAAATGACTAGTAAGCTAGTAAGTGTCTGAGACTGGACTTTCATTCAAGACCTAATCATTCCAGGGCTAATCTGTCTCACCTAGTTGCCTCATAGGTATTTTGATAGTGGAAATAAGCAAATGAATATAGACAGTGATTGATTGGATATTCACATATTTGGATATTGAAAAAGCTTTAAAGAAAAGAAATAACTGCATAGAAAAGAAAATTGCATAATTTACATTGTTATATGTATTTCACTTTCCTTGGGGGATTAACAAAATATTGTATCAAACTGCGATATATTGCATCAGGGATAACATTGGATTTTTCCCCCTACTGAATATGGAAAGATTTATTTTAAAATATTAAAATTGAAACTAAACATCTTTAGAGAGGTTTGAAGACTTCATCTAATCAAGAAGGATTAAACACATGCAGACATTGGATTTCATTTTTCTTATATCACATAAAAGCAATTTTTAAAAATAAATTTAAATAAAAATGATTTATTAAGTACCTACAATATTCTAGGTTTTTCATAGGATAGAAAGACAAAAATGAATCAACTTCTGCCCTCAAAGAGCTTACTTTAAGGAGAGGAGACACATATGCAGATAAATATATGAAATAAATTATATGTATATTACATATAAAATAAATAATAAAAGTAAGTAGAAAAGCAATAGCAATAGAGAGAAAGAAATCAGGAAACCATCTTGGAAGTGGCATTTGAACTGAGCTATATAATTAGGAGATCTGGGTTTAAGTCCTTGCTGTTTATTTATAGTTATATATCCTTGAACAAGTTACCCATCCTTAGTTTCCTCTCTGATAAAATGAAGTTGCCAATACTTGTAGTACCTACCTCACAATATTAGTGAGGAGAAAGTTTATTATAAAATCTTGAAACATTCTTTAACTATATCTTAGTAATTTTCATTGTTTAGTTTAACATAAGATTTTATAAACTACCTTTTCTTTATTCAGTGGTCATATTAATTTGAATAAAATGAGTTTTCTCAATTAATAGTACATCTATCTGAAGGAATAATCCAGGGAAATCTCATCAAAGAATAAACTAAAAGATTATTATTTTGATGCCAGTTTCCATGATAATAGGGGTATATTTTAGCTTTCTTTTTACAATGGGACATTTCTAGACCCTTTATTTTGGATTTAGGAGGAGTGCTTATTTTCATGGAACTTTCCCAGTGTATAAACTTCTAGGATTTACTTAGCCAACTCACTATATTCTACTTGTAATGCAATCTTTGGGCTTATTGGAAAGAACTTCAGTGATGTCTGTTTCATGGTTCATATCTCAGGTTATAGCTCCATAATATGGCTAGTTTTATTTATGAAAAGTTTGTCAATGTATACACTTCTTTTCTATATGGCAGGCTATAGATGACAACATGCCCCTGGATGAGATTGTCAAACTTACATCCATTGACAAATGGTTCCTGTATAAGATGCGTGACATTATAAAAATGGAAAGGAAGCTAAAGGGATTAAAGAGGTAAGAGAGCATTGTTCTTGTCTATCACAGATGCTTTCTACTCTATCTTGGCATGTTACCCAACTACACTGAGCTAAATGGTGCTGAGTCCTTGGAACAGAAGCTGTGACCACAAAATAATTGGGTGTTTTTTTTCTTTAAATTTTTCTTAACATGGCAGAATTGTTTTATCACGTATTAATTTTTTGAACTTCACCTACATAAATAATGACTTTCTTCCATAGCATCATCATCTGTTTTATTGGAAAAATACAAAACTATGTGTATGTGTATGTATGTATGTATACTTATATGTCAAATAAGATATGTATACCCAGTGACAGAGAAACCAATTAGTTTTAATCTATTTAATTATATACTATTAAAATGGTCCTGTTTATGCATCTTTAAGTCCTATTCTTTTATGAGTGAGTAGATCATTTTCTTGCTTTGGAGAAATTGACTTTCCCATCATTAATTCTTCTCTCAGCACTCCTTTAATGACAGTTCATATCTTAGGATATCTTATTGAACAAATACATCCCTTTGTGTCTACTAATATTTCAGAGAATCATGACTGCTCGTGTCAGCTTGTAAATGGGCTACATTCCAGCTTCCATTAATAGACATTTTAAAACTTGCTCTTAGAATTCATTAACATTTTTCTCTACTTCAAGGCCAATTATTTTTAAAATTCCATTTACAGTTCAGGGATGTCCATTAGTACCCTTCTTGTGCCCCTTCAGTAATACCCAGACAATGCCAATCACTACTTAAATAATGAAGTTTGTTTTAAATTTCCTTTTTGCATAGAGAGGCATTTTGGGGGGGAGTACTTCCAACATAAATTCTAATACAGGTTTTAAACAGTTCCCTTGGTCACAGGTGCAGTTTCTTTTTAGTGTCTTCACTTTCTTCCCTCAGACGTTGGCCAGAACTACTGTTTCATTTGATGTGACAGAGTAACTTTTCTACTAACATTCTGGCATTTTTAAACAGAGAAATAATTCTCTCTGGATAAATTGTTCTTGTTGATCTTAGCTGAATTCAGGTTATATAGAAAGTTCACCTAAAAAGTTGTCAAGGGAAAGGTTCCAGAACCCAAATTATTTAGTCATTTGGGAAACAGAACATAATTTTTGAACCCTTGTCTGTCTAGTTAATATAGGTACATGTGTGGTTATGAAAATATTCCCTTTTTGAACAAAACATTGCCTCCTCTCCTTTTTAATTTGGGCAACTATTTAAAAAAAATCTATGTCTTGCTGGAAAGATTTGTGCTTCTTTTTCTTCCAGATTTAGAATAGCAATAATTTTAAAAGCAGTTTTATATATATAATTATATATATATATATATATATATATATATATGTTCTAGTGATCACATAAAATGAACAATAGATAACAATAAATTGAGGATCAAAGCTATAAATTCATCTCTGAGTTTTGCTGACTTGAGGTTTCCTTTCTTGGTTTATGTTGCAGCAGAAGCACCAGGTTGACTTATAGTCAGTCCATTCTACTACTTTCTAGTTTCATGCACCAGATTTTGAATGTTTCAGAAACTACTGCAATTAAACCACATGAGGGTGCTAGAAACTTATAGTATTCAGAATGGGACCAGATAAGGAACTGGAAGAGAGATAATAGATTTTGCTATGAAACAAACCTTCATTTGATACAAATTCTACTTTTTGGGCAAACCACACATTTTTAATTGATGAGCTTGTGTTATTGTCAAAAGGTAGATTGAGATTCTAGAGATCCTAACTAAGCAGAAATAAATGTCTAAAGATAATGAGCAATGTCCTTGGGGATTAAAAGAAAATCCATTGTTATACAGCTTGTATAAATTCTCTCTGACCTCCATACGGTGTTGTGTTTGTTTGCTGGCTATTTAGATTTTTCAGTCTCTATCTTCAGGGACAATCGTTCTTGCAAAAACAGATGGTTTTCTATATCATAATGGGATACATAAATAGTACATTAAAATCTTTTATACATGCATTTCATAGCACTTCAAAATGATGAGTATAATAATATGAAATTTGCATCTTCAATAATTGCTGAAGCTATTAAGTTTATTAAAGCTCAGGGAGAAAAGTTCCAAGTAAACCAAAAAAATACTCCTGATTAGGTTTTCTGAGCTAAGAACCATTCTTTGCATATAGTAGGAACTTAATAAATATTTGCTTAATTGAACTGACGGCCATTGAGTGATTCAGGATATAAAATAGTTTAATAACCACAGAAGTTCCTAGTCTGTGGTATTTTTTAAATCAAAAAGTCCTGAGTACATACCCACCGGTGCTTTGATGCTTGTGATAGAAAGAGAAAATAAAATAATAACTGTACTTTTGGAATTTTCAAGTTTTTCTGCATATATTATTTCATTAGATGTTTACAACAATACTATGAAGAGTCGGTTCTGTTATCATATATATTTGGTAGATGAATACCATAATCAGAACTTAAGTTGTTTCTCAGTGGGCTAATATACACAAATTTCTACTTCTGCAGTCCTTGTTTATACATTATTGAATTCAGTGACTCAAATGGGAATATAGAGAAAGGGCACATGGTGTGATGAATATAGGGTCTGCTTTGAAGTCAGGAGAGATCTGAGTTTGCATACCAATTCACATTTTTGCTATTTCTGACATCCTGGGTAAGTCACTTAGCTGTAGTGTCCTTATCTGTAAAACAAGGGGTTGGAATCAGTGCCCCCTAAGATCCCTTATAGTTATAAATCTATGATCATATGACACTATAGTAATGGCAGGAAACTTCCTTCTGTTATTTTATGGATATAAATAGGCTCTCAGAGGTAGAAACTTGATTTTTACTCACCAATGGAATGTAAGCTTCTTTGGAAAGGCACACATTGGATATGGGATGAGAAAATAAGTAAATATTGGGATGTGTTGAATGTGACAGAGTAAGCAATGAGTATTGTATGCCTATGGGAAATAGTAGAAATAATGGTTTTAAAAAAATCCCTTTTCTTGAAGGACAGATATATGAATCATGCTCATGATGATCTATGAAATCACAGTTCTCTATAGAATTACTAGAAAAGGCAGGCAGGTGTTAGCATAATAGATCAACATTCAGACTAGGCAGTGTTTGCTCCCATTAGATCTCTGTTTATATACATGTCACAAAATGAGCATAGAAATAACATTTGTTTTCAGTCTCACTTCTTGAACAATATCTATTCTGGTAGCCTTAGTTGTCACCATAACTTCAGGCAGCTTCAGGAAGAAAGATCTCTACCCACTTCACACCATTGACTTTCCTCTTTTCCTCTTAACTTGTTTATTGTTGCCCAAAGGCATGATAGAGAAGTCGACCTCTATTGGCAGTTCCCCAAATTTTTAAGGCAATGTAACATTAGCTAATTTTCCTAGGAACATAGCTTTTTCCCCCATTTTCTATTTTAGATTGGATCTCTTCAGCTTTTAAAGAGTTGCTATTGATTCGCAGCCAAGTGATATGAAGGACTGTTAGTAGAATGCATATGCACTGGAATTTATATGCTTGATACAAAACATCCATCAATACTAGTCTATATCAGCCATCCAAAAAATTAAAAGAACTTAGGTCTGCCAGAACTTGTGGCAAGACTGTGAAATGTGCCTATCTCCTTGCTCTCCATATCCAGTTAGGCTGGGTACATTCCAGTTTTTAGCACAATGCTTTGCACCTAGTAAGCCCTCAACAGATGCTTGTTGATTTTTATTACCTATCTCTGGTCCTCATTCACAAATATTCCATTCACGCATTTTACCCACTTCATGCAAGCACTCACTTTCATGCAATATTTCCTTTCTCACAGATATTTCTTAAAATGGCCACAGAATGAAGTATACACAAGGTTAATAGAATTTCTTTTTTAATTAAAAAACTCAACATTGTTACTTAACTCTTTTTCCTTTTGGCCCACAGGCAAATTCTCTTCCAGTCTAGCAAAAACAAAACATCTGGCCACAGGGTTATGGGCAAGTGATGTTTTTTCATGCTCTACTGTAGGTAAAATAAAAAAATATGCTAAATATTTTCATCAATCATTGTCCTTTAAAATTGAAGTAGAACCTTGTTATAAC